>NW_024070195.1:8624926-8788390 GCF_014754425.2 Oryx dammah | reverse complement strand
CGCCCCCACCCCACCTGCCACGCCCCCACCCCACCTGCCACGCCCCCGTGCCTGCCATGCTCCCCCCACCCGCGCCCGCCACGCCCCCCTGCACCCGCCACGCCCCAAGAGTTCAGAAGTACCTACTGGTATACAAGGAACTGTCGTCATCCTCCTCCTCTTCCTCCTCCTCCTCCTCCTCTCTTGTGTACAGGCAAGAAGAGTCTTCGTAGTCTGACTCATGAGGCACATTTTCTTTATTGTCATCACATTCAATCACTACAGTTGGCACTTGTCTGATTTCCGGAAGGCCCAGAGGCCCTGCTTTTGTGACACTGTCACCCGAGTGCAAACCAGAGCTGTGGTAAGAAGCAGAACAGGGGACCCGCTGCTCAGAGCTGTTTAAAAAGAAAGAAAAGAGGGCATTCATTCCAGCTAAGGTGTCGTATAAATGCATGGGAACCTTTTAAAACCCTGGCTGTCCTGCACTCGGAAGCGAAAGGTCTAAGGGGCAGAGTCCCATTTCTCACCTCCAGCTCAACGTGCCGGGACCCCAGAGTGACCTGGTGGTGTCAGCATCTGCTCTCTTCTGACCGCGGGCAGACTGTTAACTTTTCTGAGCCTCAGTTTCCTTGGGTGAAACTGGGTAAACCCTATCTTTTTAGCAGGTCTGGTGCACGTGTGCCCCACTGGCAGGGCCTCAAAGGACCCCACGCTTGTTATTTCTAGAAAGCGCCCTCTGAGTGGTTTCTAGACATTGTCCATATCAGTCTGTTCTCCAGGACAGCTTTTGGAAACTCAGATGTGGCTATCTCGTCCGTTAGAACCCTGAGTGTCTTCCTAGTCTACAAAACCAGTGCTCCAAGACTGATACAGAAAAGTAGTCAAAAAATCTACACTGCAGGCTATACCATTCAGAGCAAAGAACTAAATTAACTGAAATGTAGCTTATTACATCTTGCCTCCACCTCTGATGGCCAAGGGCAGGAAGGGAAAAACCTTCTGGAATGGTGTGGTCACTTAGAAGACCTGCTCTAAATAAAAGGTCTCACTGCCAGAGGAGAGGGAAAACCATTAGCCTGGAAGCAGCAGTTTAAGCACAGCCTGACATGCAATGCCTCGTATCGTCTGCCCCAGCCTCGTCCCCCTACCTCTGTCCCCACACAATTCACCTCCTTCACATGCAACAACACACTGCACACTCCTGGCCTGGGAGGTGCTCCCACCTCACCTTCACCTGCTCACTTCTGTCCACCTTTCAATACTCATCTGGGGCAACGCTTTGCCCAGGTTCTCAGGAGATTCCACAGTTTTGAAAACTGGGAAAATCCGTTTGCTTACTATTTGGGGAGGAGTTGCCACCGCCAGCCAAGTGCTAGATATCGCCAGGGGCAGGGACTGTGCCCTCTTCACATCTGCAGCAGGTGCCTGGCACCGTGGCTGACAGTAAATGAGCACTCGGTCAGTGTTGATTGTCTTTGCTGGGCTGGAATCCCTGACATTTAGGTGCATTTTAAATGACTGATGAGTCATACTCAAAAGTATTAGTGAAGAAATCAGTCCTTAATTTTCAGGGAGTATTTTTAGTGTACTGCAGAGCTATACATGCCCCTGACCTGACTGGCACTTTAGTAACGGCTTAATGACCGAGTCAAATATGTGGGAGAACTGAGGCAGAAAAGCAAAAAGCGAACAATTATTGAATGTGTCACCCACTGTGCTGCAAACTTCCACATCCAGTATCTCACTACCTTGTTAATAACAACCCTGCAGGAGAGGTGTCAGTTATCCTCCTTTTAATAAGCAGGAAATGGAGGCTCTGAGAGGGTAATGAATAAGCCCATGATGGCACAGGTGGTCAAGGGGCCAGTTAGAATTTGAACTTGCTCTGTTTCAATATGCTGTATCCAAACACTGAATTGTGATACTTGTAAGATTGTGTATTTTGGTTGAACACAAACCCTACTAACCATGCACAAATATGCACGCAAGGCGGAGGAAACATCACGCTTTGTCAACAACATGTGTACCAAACATGCATCGTGATTCTGTACATGTTTTAGATGTTACTAACCAGAGTAAGTAATAGTGTTTCCTCTCCTGTCACGGTCAGGTCACAGGGCACTGAGTTTAAAGGATACGTCTTAGACGCTGGGTTTAGAATGGTCAGGATGGGGAAAGGACTTGAGTGTTTACCTATTGTCACAACGATCTTTGCACCAGAATAGCAGTGTTGAGAAGCTGTAATAGAGCCTCATATCTTCAGTATCCATTCCCCACACCGGTACCCCCCAACCCAGTGGTTGTGCAGCATGTGAGATCTTATTTCCCTGAAGTGAAGTGAAGTTGCTCAGTCGTGTCCGACTCTTTGCGACCCCATGGACTGTAGCCTACCAGGCTCCTCCCTCCATGGGATTCTCCAGGCATGAGTACTGGAGTGGGTTGCCATTTCCTTCTCCAGGGGATCTTCCCAACCCAGGGATCAAACCCAGGTCTCTCGAATTCCAGGCAGACGCTTTAACCTCTGAGCCACCAGGGAAGCCTAGGAATCAAACCCATGCCCCCTGCATTGGAAGCATGAAGTCTCAACCCCTGGACCATCAGGGAAGTACCAACTGTTCAGTTCTTTACAGAAAGAGTTTCCTGACCCCTGATCCAAATGAATATTTCTAACCTCTATCATAAGGGGATGACAGAGGATGAAATGGTTGGAAGGCATCACTGACTCGATGTACATGAGTTTGAGCAAGCTCTGGGAGTCGGTGATAGACAGGGAAGCCTGGCGTGCTGCAGTCCATGGGGTTGCAAAGAGTCGGACACGACTGAGCGACTGAACTGAACTGATCATCCCTCACCCCTTAGCTTTTCTGTGTGAGCTATATTTGAAGTCCACTAATTTTGTGTTAATTATGTGTTACAACTTATGTTAAAATAAATATGCACCTATTAAAACTTTACATGGCACTGGGTAGCATGGTCTAGTGGTCTAAGGTGCTGGATTAAGGCATCAGGTTGTTTGGGGGCATAGGTTCGAATCCCACTGCTGCCAAGGAGCATTTTCCCCTTCAAGGATCACCGTCTTGTCGTGGTGAAGGGACTTGCTTAACTCAGTGAAGCTATGAGACACGCCATGCAGGGCCATCCAAGATGGACAGGTCATAGTGGAGAGTTCTTACAAAATGGGGACCACTGGAGGAGGGAATAGCAAACCATTCCAGTGTTCTTGCTGAGAGAACCCCATGAACAGTATGATAAGGCAAAAAGATATGACACCGGAAGATGAGCCTCCTCCCCACCGCCCAGTTGGAAGGTGTCCAATATGTTACTGGGGAAAAGTGGAAGGCAATAGAGTAGGTACACCATGTGAGATGCCTGGCTGGATGAATCAGAAGCTGGAATCAAGACTGACCAGAGAAATATCAATAACCTGATATGCAGATGACACCACCCTTATGGCAGAAAGTGAAGAGCTAAAGAGCCTCTTGATGAGGGTGAAAGAGGAGAGTGAAAAAGCTGGCTTAAAACTCAACATGCAAAAAATGAAGATCATGGCATCTGGTCTCATCACTTCATGGCAAATAGAAGAGGAAAAACTGGAAGCAATGACAGCTTTTATTTTCTTGGGCTCCAAAATAACTGTGGACAGTGACTGCAGCCATGAAATCAGAAGAGGCTTGCTCCTTGGAAGGAAAGCTATGACAAACCTAGACAGTGTATTAAAAAGCAGAGACATTGCTTTGCTGACAAAAGTCCATCTAGTCAAAGCTATGGTTTTTCTAGTAGCCATGTATGGATGTGAGAACTGAACCATAAAGAAGGCTAAGTGCCGAAGAATTGGTGCTTTCAAACTGTGGTGCTGGAGAAGACTCTTGAGAGTCCCTTGGACTAGCAAGGAGATCAAACCAATCAATCCCAAAGGAAATCAACCCCGAATATTCATTGGAAGGACTGATGCTGAAGCTGAAACTCCAATACTCTGGCCACCTGATGCAAAGAACTGACTAATTGGAAAAGACCCCAATGCTGGGAAAGATTGAAGATAGGAGGAGAAGGGGACGACAGAGGATGAGACGGTTGGACGACATCACTGACTCGATGGACGTGAGTTTGAGCAAGCTCTGGGAGTTGGTGATGGACAGGGAAGCCTGGCGTGCTACAGTCCATGGGGTCGCAAAGAGTCAGATAAGACTGAGCGACTGAACTGAACTGATGCTGAAGCTCCAATACTTTGGCCACCTGATGCGAAGAGCCAACTCACTGGAAAAGACAGTGATGCTGGGAAAGTTTGAAGGCAAAAGGAGAAGGGGACAGCAGAGGATGAGATGGTTAGATAACATCGCCAACTCAATCGACATGAATTTGAGCAAACTCCAGGAGACAGTGGAAGACAGAGGAGCCTGGTGGGCTATAGTCCACGGAGTCACAGAGTGTCAGATGTGGCATAGTGACTGAACAAAAACAATAATAACAACAATTAAAACTTTTAAAAAGCTTGTCTTAAACTCCATTAAGGCACCACCAATGATGTGTGCATATATATATATATATATAAAAAACCACATTTTGATTAAATCAATCTTGGCATGGTTGAACTTTTGGACTGGGTCCTTCTTTGTGGCAGGGGCTTGTCCTGTGTATTATAGGATGTTTAGCAGCAAATCTGGTCTCTACCCACTAGATGCTAGTGGCATCTCCTCTGGTGGTGACAACCCCGAGTATCACCAGATATTGTCCCATGTCCTCTGGGGGGCAAAGCTGCCCATTTGGGAACCAGTGGCCTATAGTATAGGGCTTCCCTGGTGGCTCAGATGGTAAAGAATCTCCTGCAATGCAGGAGACCCGGGCTCGACCCCTGGTCTAGAGGATGCAGAGAGCTCCGCTACCTGCCGCATCCTCAGAGTTTTACCACCTGGGTCTCCTCTAATGCAGCCTGGGTATTAGTGCTCAGGAATCTGCAGTATTCGCTGAAGGGTGAACTGCTCAGATCCCTTGACCTGCTGTGTATCAGGCTGGCACGCTGGGGGCGGTACCCGCCATCTGACATCGTGACAGTTCCGCTGAGTGCACTATCTCTGCTCCTACTGTGGTCCCACAGCAGTTACCCTGTTAACACAGGTGCTCTGAACCCATCTGAGGGAAGCAGTTTGGCTTGTTATGTGGCCCAGATGGGTGAGTTACAAAATGACACTCCAGCAGCCTGAAAGAGTCACCACACCTTCCAGAGTACCTGTCAATGTCCCCGAGGCAAAGCTGACTCATGTAAGCAGATCTATTCTAGACCACTCAGGTCAAAACTCTTTGGGGATTAAGCACTGAGTTTGCTCTCAAGTCAAACGGATCTCATTTTGAAATAGAAACATGTATTTTAAGTGCTAATGAAAGGTAAATGAAAAGCACTTTTTAAATGTGTGCAGTATACTTATTTTCTTTAAAAGAATCATCAATTACATAAATTGCCTATAATGGAAGTGATTTATGAGCAAGCTGGTTTGGTCAGACATTATACAGATTTTGGGTTTCCCCAGTGGCGCAGATGATGAAGAATCTGCCCGCAATGGGGGAGACCTGGGTTCGATCTCTGGGTCGGGAAGATCTGCTGGAGAAGGGATTGGTTACCCACTCCAGTATTCTTGCCTGGAGAATTCCATGGACAGAGGAGCCTGGCAGGCTACAGTCCACGGAGTTGCACAGAATTGGACACAACTGAGCTTGGACTGCAAGGAGATCCAATCAGTCCATTCTGAAGGAGATCAACCCTGGGATTTCTTTGGAAGGAATGATGCTAAAGCTGAAACTCCAGTACTTTGGCCACCTCATGAGAAGAGTTGACTCATTGGAAAGGACTTTGATGCTGGGAGAGATTGGGGGCAGGAGAAGAAGGGGACGACCCAGGATGAGATGGCTGGATGGCATCACTGACTCGATGGACGTGAGTCTGAGTGAGAGATGGTGATGGACAGAGAGGCCTGGCGTGCTGCGATTCATGGGGTCGCAAAGAGTCGGACACGACTGAGCGACTGAACTGAACTGAACTGAGCGACTAACATGTTGTAGCAACTTTGATATACACAGAATGCTTTGTTGTACTTGTGAAATTCTCTTGTCGAACCTGAATTTACATTCCATGGTGATAACATGGTAAAGTGAAAGTGAAGTCGCTCAGTCGTGTCTGACTCTTTGCGACCCCATGGACTGTAGCCTACCAGGCTCCTCTGTCCATGGGATTTTCCAGGCAAGAGTGCTGGAGTGCATTGCTATTGCCTTCTCCAGGGGATCTTCCCAACCTAGGGATTGACCCCGGGTCTCCTGCATTGTAGACAGACGCTTTACCGTCTGAGCCGCCAGGGAAGTCAACGTGGTAAACACAGTGTCATTAAAGTAAACACATTAAAGTGAACACAAAAATCACACCTGGGTTGGGTTCACTGTTTCTCCCCCAGGTGGGCGATTAGGAACTAACACTCGAGGTAACCATGGAGCCCTTCACCCTGACCTCATAGAGGCAGTCTCCCTAACTCTTCCTGGACCACTGCCTGTAACGGTGACGAGAGCTGATGCTTTCAATGCTCACACGGCACCAGGATAAATCCATGTAAGGCTCAGAGCCACCCTGTGAGATCAGAATTACTGTTACACTCCCATTTCAGAGAGGGAATGGGAGGCCGCCAGGCACGGTCACAGCAAGAGGGGTGCAGACCTTACTGAGCTCAGGCAGTAGGGCTGGTAGAGCCTGGTCTCGCACTGATGTCACCTGGGCAGCAGCAGAGCCCTGCAATGGCTTCAAGATTTACTTTTTCCAGAACTTTCTCTCCTTCTCACCACCACCCACACAACTCTTTGCTGCTGTCAGACAGGTCTGAACATGACATTCCCTCAATTAAAAGACCTTTCAAGGGTCTCATTGTCAACTGGACAAACCTCACCCTCTTTGGAATGGACAAGGGGGTGCCTTTCCATCTGGGGCCCTCATTCCTTCTAATCTGATTTGTTACTGTTCTTTACCATGCACCCCGAGTTCCAGCCACAGAGGCCACTTGGCTTCCAAAGCACACTGTCTGGTTCCAAATGTTGCTTTTTGACCTGCATACAGATTTCTCAGGAGGCAGGTCAGGTGGTCTGATAATCCCATCTCTTTAAGAATTTTCCACAGTTTATTGTGATCCACACAGTGAAAGCCATTGACATAGTCAATGAAGCAGAGATAGATGTTTTTCTGGAATTCTCTTGCTTTTTCTATTTTGTCTGTTAGAACAGGACATGGAAGAATGGACTGGTTTTAAATTGGGAAAGGAGTATGTCAAGGCTGAATATTGTCACCCTGCTTATTTAACTTATATGCAGAGTACATCATGCGAAATGCCAGGCTGGATGAAGCACAAACTGGAATCAAGATTGCTGGGAGAAATATCAATAACCTCAGATATGCAGATGACACCACCCTAATGGCAGAAAGGAAGAGGAACTAAAGAGCCTCTTGATGAGGGTGAAAGAGGAGAGTGAAAAAGCCGGCTTAAAACTCAACATTCAAAAAACTAAGATCATGGTATCTGATCCCATCATTTCATGGCAAATAGAGAAACAATGGAAACAGTGACCGACTTTATTTTCTTGGGCTCCAAAATCACTGCAGATGGTGACTGCAGCCATGAAATTAAAAGATGCTCCTTGGAAGAAAAGCTATGACCAACCTAGACAGCATATGAAAAAGCAGAGACATTACTTTGCCAACAAACACCCATCTAGTCAAAGCTATGGATTTTCCAGTTGTCACGTATGGATGTGAAAGTTTGGCCATAAAGAAAGCTGAGCGCCAAAGAACTGATGCTTTTGAACTGTGGTGTAGGAGAAGACTCTTGAGAGTCCCTTGGACTGCAAGGAGAGCCAACCAATCAATCCTAAAGGAAATCAGTCCTGAATATTCATTGGAAGGACTGATGCTGTAGCTAAAGCTCCAATACTTTGGCCACCTGATGTGAAGAACTGACTCATTGTAAAAGACCCAGAAAATGGGAAAGATTGAAGGCAGGAGGAGAAGGGGACGACAGAGGTGAGATGGTTGGATGGCATCACTGACTTGATGGACATGAGTTTGAGCAAGATCTGGGAATTGGTGAAGGACAAGGAGGCCTGGTGAGCTGCAGTCCATGGGGTCGCAGAGTCGGACACGACTGAGCGACTGAACTGAACCGAAGCACACTGTGAGCTCTCCTGCCATCACTCCACCTCCGAACTAGCCCCTCAGCGTTTGGTTGCAGCAGCCCACCCAACCGCAGGGAGAGCCCTGATGCCGTTTCTTTTGAGCAGCCTTTCCTGATTTTTCAGTGGAAACCAGCCCCTTCTGTATCTACAGCCTCTGTTCCCACCTCTTTTTTAGCACCTGTCGGATTATATTATAATCACATATCTAAGCATTTACTCCCTGCCCCCAATGACTACAAGCCTTTCAAAGACAGAGGCTGATTATCATTCTCTTCATGTCCTAGCCTTGTTTTTGTCCACATTTTAGGAACTTATGGAAAAGTCAATCAAATATTTGAAGTCTCTAGGAATCAGAGTAGTCATAATACAGTTCCCGTCATTTAATTCACTAAAACAATCATCCTCGACCCTTAGATAGTCTTCCTGGGTAGAGAAAGTGTTCTATGAACAGAGAATTAAAGATGTGGAAATGGTGAACTAGGGTTCTTAAGAAGATAACGCAAAGAGATAAGGCAGAGAGATCTGTGCGAGGAAGAAGGCCAGGGTACCCAGGACAATGTGAGCATAGAAGGTGTAATAGAGAGCTTATGGTCACCACATTTTTCCCAGCTCTATGCTCACAGGCTCTCAGGCTCCTTCAGTAAGATTGTCCAGAGTCAGGCTGCTTTGTATGGTGAGCTAGTTGGGCTAGAAGGTTTCTTCTCATGTGACATTCTACAATGAATTTATTTAACACCAAAGGGCCTACATTATTCTCCAGGGGGGAAAAAAAGAGATTCTGTTCCCTCATCTCTAAGGCTCCAAATGATGTAAGTTTCCCGAGACGTGTTAGGAGTAAGAAGAAGAGATGCCATGGGTTTCTTGTTGCTGCAGTGAGGGTGCAGCTCCCAGAGGATGGAAGGGCGCCACCATCGTAGGTGATGCCCACTCCCCCACTTCGTACCTCCTCCAGTGGACAGATGTAGGTACACGGCATCTAACACGTTCACTGGCCTATCACCTGCCCCCTCCAGTGAAAGGGAAGCCTGGGAGGATGTCCACTTTGCTTTGCCCTCACTTTCTCCCCAGAGGATGGAAGTGCCTGAATACTTTCCTTCATGAAACAACTGAATAAGCCAGAAGGAACAAACAGAAGTTTACCTAAAATAGGAGGCCTGCTATTCAGAGACACACGAAAATAGGATTCAGGAAGCTTGAGAGTAAAACGGCAGTCCTAAGTCAGTAAAAAGCATGCACTGCAAACTCTCTTCGCCTTCACTCTGTCCCTGTGACATGTCAGGGAAGTCCAAAGCTGTCTCTTCTCCCCTTGGTGCTGTCTCCATCCAAAACAACATGGAGCCAGTCTTCTTTTTGGAAAATCCAACTCTCCAAGTGGTTTACTAAAAGAAGTAGGGGGCTTCCCTGGTGGCTCAGTGGTAAAGCATCTGCCTGCCAGCTTTCAATCCCTGGGTCGGGAAGATCCCCTGGAGAAAGAAACAACAACCCACTCCAGTAAGTATCCTTGCCTGGGAAATCCCACAGACAGAGGAGCCTGGTGGGCTACAGTCCATGGGGTCGCAAAGAGTCAGACATGGTTTAGTGACGGAACAACAACAAGCCAAATAGGAGACACGTAAACTGAGAACACAGGGAGCCTCCCTGATGGTCCAGAGGCTAAAACTTCACACTTCCAATACAGGGGGCCTGAGTTCAATCCCTGGTCAGGGAACTAAAGCCCACATGCCACAGCCAAGAGTTCTCGTGATGCAAGTAAAGATCTCACATGCCGCAACGAAGACTGAAGACCTCGTGTGCCACAACCGAGACCTGCTGCAGCCAAGTTTTTTAAAAAAAGAACATAATGGCGCCCCATCGGGCCCCCATCCCCACCCGCCACTCTTTCCTATCATTTAAACAGTCACATGTTTCTAAGAAATCCACAGACTTTGAAAACTGAGACTGTTTCACCTTTCCTGTTCAAGACTGGGTGAGGGAGAGGCAGCTTATTTTTAATAATTCATCCAGAAATGCATGCCAAGGCATCTGTGACAACCAGGGTCATTACACAGTTGGCCCCCTTTCAAGGGAGCTTAATAACCATCACTGTATCTCAATCACATGATAATAGGGAGATGCATATATAGAGCTCTGTGAGTAATCCTGGGCATGGGATTACCCGCCATCAAGCACCTTTGATACTCTCCTAGGAAATCAGGGGCAGGTTTTGAAATTAAAAATCACTGACTATTTTAAATCCTTCATCTTCCCTGAAAATACCTGGGAATCATTTCACCACTATTTTTAAGGAAAAATGTGTCATAAAGGGACATTGCTTTCTGGCATCTGATTTCATATGCAACCATTGTTAAAATGCCAAAGGGGGAAAAAAAAAAAGATGATGACATTAACCTCCTGAAAGGACAGAGAAAATTTATTCCCCTCCAATAGGATGCTGAAAATGACATTAAACTTCAATAGGAATGGCTTTTGTCATTCAGACTGCACAGAGTCATAACGAGAATTTTCAAAGAGAGTTTTCAGTACGACGTTTCTTCTTGGAGCCCAAAAATGTGTGAGAAATTATGCTACAGATTGCAGTGCCTGAGGCTGGAAGATGACAGAAGTAACCACTAACACCCTGCTGCTGCTGCTGCTGCTAGGTCACTTCAGTTGTGTCCGACTCTGTGCGAACCCACAGACGGCAGCCCACCAGGCTCCTCCGTCCATGGGATTTTCCAAGCAAGAGTACTGGATTGGGGTGCCACTGCCTTCTCTGACTAACACCCTAGAAAACAGTTAATCAGCTTCCCCGGAGGAAAGCAACCACACATTGTGGTGCTTATCGCAGCCTTCTAAGATAAGCAACTCAAAACTGGAGATCTTGTGTTCCTGTCAGACTTTAGTCAGCAGGAAATGATGCCATTCTATATAAAGAGCAGGGGACTGAGCTTTCCTGAGTGGAGAATGTGCTTTCAGCCTTTTTTTCCAGTGGTGGTAATGAATGCAGATGAATGCATTTTCATCCCTTTTTCTGCCCTTCTAGGGACCAATGGGGAGAAGGCAATAGCACCCCACTCCAGTACTCTTGCCTGGAAAATCCCATGGACAGAGGAGCCTGGTGGGCTGCAGTCCATGGGGTCGCTAAGAGTCAGACATGACTGAGCGACTTCACTTTCACTTTTCCCTTTCATGCATTGGAGAAGGAAATGGCAACCCACTCCAGTGTTCTTGCCTGGAGAATCCCAGGGACGGGGGAGCCTGGTGGGCTGCCGTCTATGGGCTCGCACAGAGTCGGACACAACTGAAGCGACTTAGCAGCAGCAGCAGCAGGGACCAATGACCCACATTTCTGAGATGGCGTCTGGGGTCAGGACGTGGTGAATAAAACCATATGACACCCAGAGTCTGACCGAGAGCATTCTTCATCTCTCACAGAGGAACCAGACGGCGGTGGTTCTTCCACATGACTTTGTCCCTAGACGTCAGCCAACGTCCCAGTTCATGCTTGTCTGGATGTGGGGTCAGGAGGGCAAGACCTGGAGTGAGGACCACGTTTGGGTCCCAGCTGAGCCACTCATTAGCAGAGCATCTTGCTTTTTCAGTTCCTCATCAGGTAAATGGAGAAACCCTTCTACCAAACTCAGGCTGCTGCAAGATCAGAGAGTAATGACTTGTAAACATCAATATTGGTAGTTGCTGTTTCAGCAAGGGATGTACTTAAAGCTCAGCAATTTATCATAAACCAATCATTATGGATATTATCCATTAGTTTATTAAAACACTTCCTTTAGCCTTTTCAATATCTTTGGACTGCACAATCTTTCTGGATAAATAGTTTCCAAGATGATCAAAGAATCAATACTTTATCATCGGGCAAGGGTGGGATTTCTACTGATGCACACATAAGAAAATTCAGTTGCAGATTCTCTTCTGAAAAACATACTTCCTTTTTTTAATCCCTTTAAGACTTCGAAAGATGTTAATGAATCATCTAGTCTCATTTTAACCTTCCTCTGACCAGTTGGCTCACCAGCCTTGTAGGAAAGGATTTGTCTTGCTCAAAGTGACATTACCTTGCTCTGAAATCTCATCCTACCCCTTAAAATAGCAATTATACTGCAAAACATTATCTACTTGCAGCCACTTACAGATAAATATATGCTGTAAAACTGAAGTACTGGCCTAAAGTAAGAGATTGATAACTCTGGCCTCAAAGGGTCAGAGACAAATGTCTCACCAGAACTGCAAAAGATTTTGAAGAGATGGTCATCAGCGCAAGAAAGAGATGCTTTCCCTGGAAACACATTTCATTTGAAAATATATGCCATTTGCTAAACGATGAGCAAAATACCAAACTTCTTCAAATAAACGCCACTTCACAAATCAACACGGGTATTCAGAGGTTCATTTTTGCTTGGTGAGCCATATCTGCTCACCATCGCATGAACGCTCCGACTTGCAGGTGGAAACTCTGACAGAAATCAGTGCAGTAATTATGTCAGACTGATGAAGCTAGAAGAAACTCAAGGGCCCATCTAGTTCAGGACCAAGAGTTATTCTTTTCCCATGACCCTGGAGGCCACATAAAGAAAAGTAATTGTCACCTCAAATGTTTTAATACTAAGATTATAAACGAACTGTGATCTTTGAAAAGTCTATAGATAATGATAGAATAATAGAATTAATGAAGATTGAAGGGATTTTTTTTGGGGGGGTGGCGGTTACTGATTTCAATTTCTTCTGTCCAGTGTTGAAACTGTCCCTTTTTCAATAATCTGGACAGGCAGTAATGTAATCCCTAGCTAATGTATGCAGTACTCAGTATTTTACTGAGTAATAATTTTACATTATTATTGTCCTCATTAATAAGAGTTCAAGATGGTTCTGGAAGCCTTTCTGGGTCTCGTTGGTCATCGTTGGTCTGGACTATCTCTAATTAACACAGATACACAACTCCTCTGGGAAAGCCATTCCATTTCTAAAAATACTCACATTCGGGTTAATTTCATGACATGGCATTAGACGGTTGACCAGGACATCAGCAGACGATCTTACCTGTAGGGTTTTTCTTCATGAAGCACGTGGGTGACCACTTGGGACAGTGGCCAGCCTGATCTTTTAAAAAGGTCTCCTGTGTTCTCTCCAAAGGTTCCTGGGCTCTCCTTACGTCAGATGACAATCTCCTGTCATTTCCCTCATTCTCTATGATTGGTCCTCTAAAAACCTGGCGAATAACTGTCAACTTCCTGCCTTTTCTTATTAAAAATCTCATCACCCAGCCTGGAGTATCACTCCTTCCTTTAATATGCCTAGCATATTCATCCTCTCATTCCTTTCCCCATCTTCTCCCAGTTCATTTCAGTCTAAATGCAGCTCTCCAGAGAAGCCCACCTGTAGACCCCCTGCCCTGCTCCCCGGGATGCCCCCACCTCCTGCACCCTTACAGGTACTGGCCGCCCAGTGCGTGCTCCCAGCAGACTCCAAGCCGCTCTGAGGGCAGCACCCTTTATGTTTCGTGCAGGGCTCTACCACCAGCAGGGCAGCAAGCTCTGAAGATTCTGAGGGTAAGGAGCTCCAGGAACACTGGAGGTGGAGGAGGGAGGGAAACAGACCCAGAGGTCAGCCTCCCTCCCGCCTCCTGCAGCACCACGGTCACCAGGGTCTGGATGCTCAGCGGCTCCTGGCTCCCGGGGCAGGATGGGGCGCTCCGAGCAGAGCTGGGCGTAGCGACAGCCTGCCGTCCCTGACTCACTGGGCAGGCGCACCACGTGCCCCAGCAGCACCTCTCCATCCCCGCCAGGGCAGGGGTAACACTGGTGGGCAGCAGCAGTGGGAGCGGGGCCTCTCGCACCACCTCCACCTCCATCCTCCCCAGCTCCTCTGGGATGGGCTCAAGCTCTTTCCTTGCGGGGAGGAAAAGCAGCTGACAGTGAGGCTCCCGGCCAGGCTCACGCCTCAGTCACTGTCGAAGAGAGAGAAATAGGACAGAAGGGGTGGACCTGGGAGGCAGCCACACTGCTGTGGAAGGAGGCCCTGGGGCCACCCTGTGGAGTCACCTTCAAAAACGATCTGACTCATCAGTGAAGAGAAAATAAACGAAGATGATCTAATGCTGGGAAACCAACTCAAAATTTCCAACACGATTGGATCAATTTGCAATATGCCTTCTAGGGGCACTCAAGGTTGATTTTGTGTGTCAGAGAAGGCAATGGCACCCCACTCCAGTACTCCTGCCTGGAAAATCCCATGGACAGAGGACCCTGGAAGGCTGCAGTCCATGGGGTCGCTGAGGGTTGGACACAACTGAGCGACTTCACTTTCACTTTTCACTTTCATGCATTGGAGAAGGAAATGGCAACCCACTCCAGTGTTCTTCCCTGGAGAATGCCAGAGAATGGGGAGCCTGGTGGGCTGCCGTCTATGGGGTCGCACAGAGTAAGACACAACTGAAGTGACTTAGCAGCAGCAGCAGCAGAATTTTGCTTAACTTTCACTATCATTTATTTACAGACATTTACTGTATGCTGTGTAATAAGATGACTGATGTGGACCGACCGTCATTTGTTCCTCACCAAACCCTATCAAGGTTGGTGGTGTTATTATTAACCCTGTTCTAAAGATGAGGAATCAAAGGCAAAAGGAAGTGTGATCTCTGAGACTGAAACTCTGGCATTTAGATTCTGGAGTCCATGTACTTAGTCGTGGTGCAGGGACCACCTCCAGCCTGGCCAAGCCGCCCAGTGACTTTGATAAACACAGAAGATGGTCTCCAGTTCCCTCCCCCAAATCTAGTGAGCCAGCACCACATCACTTTGCTTACAAAGATCCATCTAGTCAAAGCTCTGGTTTTTCCAGTAGTCATGTATGGATGTGAGAGCTGGCCCATTTAGAAAGCTGAGTGCTAAAGAATGGATACTTTTGAACTGTGGTGTTGAACAAGACTCCTGAGAGTCCCTTAGACTGAAAGGAGATCAAACTAGTCAATCCTAAAGGAAATCAACCCTAAATATTCATTGGAAGGACTGATGCTGAAGCTGAAGCTCCAATACTTTGGCCACCTGATGCCAATGAGCGGCTCATTGGAAAAGACCGTACGTAGGAAAGACTGAGGGCAGGAGGAGAAAGAGGCGACAGAGGGTGAGATGATTAGATACCATCACTCACTCAATGGATATGTGTTTGGGCAAACTCTGGGAGATAGTGGAGAACGAGGAAGCCTGGCATGCTCAGTCCGTGGGGTCACGAAGAGTTGGACACGACTTAGTGACTGAACAACCACCAAGCACCGTAACTAACTAAAGTGACTTTAGTGTCATCAGGCACAGGTTAGGGTAACGGTTAAGAATCTTCACTCAAATCAAAACAGATTTAGAGTAATTTTGGGATAACAAGAATAAGACAGAAAAGGGTCTAGAAATCATCTCAATACATGATCGAAGAAATTATTAGCCTGAAAGGGACAAACCACTGGATAAAGGGAATATTATCTATCTTCAAAGATTTAAAAGTCTCTCATAGGAAAGGAAGATGAGAAATAAGACTGGGATAAGGGAATTATAAGAAGAAAGAAATCTGCAGTAATCAGACCTTCTGGACAATGGGGTGAGTCACGCTGGAATCCGTCCTTCTTCTGATCTCATCCACCTGCAAAATCCCAATATCTCCCTCCTTCCCCACTTGCTCTCTGATTCATTTCAATAAAGAACTTGATCCAGTGTAAGTCCAACAGACCTGTTCATTGGCCTACACGCGACTGAAATATTCTACAAAGACACAGGGAAATCAGGAATATCTTGTAACTTATTGGTTAGTACTTTTAATGGAGACTTTTTAAATGGCATGCTTTAAGTGGAAATGTACCTAGTGACATCCTACTAGTATGCTGGGTGACCATCTTTTTCAGACGGTCAGATCTTTCTGGAAGAGATGCAAAAATGTTCTCAGGGTTACGGGAGATATGAGGAAACTGCATTCACTGCTAGTGGTCTGTTGTTTTTTTTTTTTAATTTTTGATGTGGGTGATTTTAAAAGTCTTTATTGAATTTGTTACAATAGTGGTTCTGTTTTATATCTTTCAGTTTTTGACCCCAAGGCATGTGGGATCTTAACTCCCTGACCAGGAATCAAATCTGTAGCCCCTGCACGCGAAGTCTCAACTACTGGATCACTAGTCTTCTTTATGAAAGCAGTTGCCAAATTGCTATGAAACTATCTACAAGTTTGGTCTCAATTTCTGTACAATTTCTGTAGATGGGCACCAAGTTTGTGACTACTCTTTTGAGTAGCTGGTATGAGGGAACCCAGTCTTCCTTAGGTTCTTTGCTGACGTAAGTCTCCCTAAGTGGTGTGAGGGTTAAGATGATAATAAAGTATGTAAAATAAATGACTAAAAAGTGCCATCCAAATTTTACATTACTATTGTCCTCATTAACAATAATAGCAGTAGTTGGGGGACTTCCCTGGTTGTTCAGTGGATAAGACTCCACACTCCCAATGCAGGGGGCCCAGGTTCGAACTTTGGTCAGGGAGGTAGATACCACTTGTCGCAACTAAAGATCCTGCAGGCTGCAACTAAGGCCCGGTACAGCCAAATAAATAAGTAAAGACTTTAAAAATATGAGACACATTCAGTTAAAAAAAAAAAAAAAAGAACAGTAGTTGAAAATGCTGGCAATGGGCCAAATATAATTTTTTTCCCCCAGTGAGGCGTGATACTAATGTGAACCAATCAAGTCAGAATTCTCAGTGATAACAACTTTCCTGGGAGTCATTAATATCCCAAATGTAGACTACTTGGCTGAGACAGTGGGAGGGGAAAAGCCACTGAGAGGCAGGGGAAACTGAGAAGTGAAAGTCGCTCAGTTGTGTCCCCATGGACTGTGGCTCCCCGGGCTGCTCTGTCCAGGGAATTCTCCAGGCAAGAATACCGAGTGGGTTGCCATTCCCGTCCCCTGGGGATCTTCCTGACCCAGGGACTGAACGGGGCTCTCCTGCACTGCAGGTGGATTCTTTACCATCCGAGGTACCAGGGCAACTACGACAGAAAGCTCCCAACAGTGTCCATCTCGCCCCCAGCTCTCTGCCTGGTGACTGGCCAGGCTCTCGAGGCTGAGGCTCAGTTGCAGCCCGTCTGCAGGACCCAGGTGACTAGCCTGGGGCAGGCACCCAGGACCCCAGCCCAGGCACAGCCTCATGCGAGACCGCAACACTTCCTTGTGGTCACGCCACAGAACAAAGTCAAGCAACACGCCTTGGAATCACACTGAGAAACGGCCACCTCTTGGGCACAAGCGAAGTGGTATTTGAACACACACACGAGCAATTCAGAACCAACACGAGAGCTCTCCCTGGGTGGAGGGGGGTTAGGGGGTGCTTCTACAGGCCTGTCCTTGGATTCCCCTGGAGACAGAATCTGACGAAAGAGGAGACTTCGGCGGTTGTAGGTACTTATTCAAGGCTCAAGCTCGTAACAATCAGACTTCATCTGCCGCTTCCTCTATCAGTGAGGACAAGGCGCAGCTCTTCCCCTTTCTTTGCTTTTCTAGCACTGCTCTAGCTGTGATCATCTTTTCTTTTTCTACATCTGCATTGCTTTTCACATCATAAAAGTAATATACACAAATCAAAAATTAAGCAGTACAGAATGAGACAAAATATAAAAGATTTTCTCCCATCTCCCCGCCCTTGGGGTTACCACATTAATAATGATGTGCATACATTTCCAAAACATGTTAATGCCTACAGAAGGACAACAGGTACTATCAATCCATCCATGCGTGCATCTATTCACCTATCCACTCACCCACACACACACACACACACACACACACACACATACACACACTACCTCTTGATAAATGTGATTGTTCTAGTCTGGCAACTGGAAAAATGTTTTTTTCCTCCAAACTTCTGTTGACATTCAGATTTTGGTCTGATTTCACTTTCAAGCCATCCTGCCCCTGACCTCCTGCCCCATGCTAGCAGGAGTGCCAGCCCTTGAGCTGGTCTTCCTACCCCCTGGCTGTGGTCAGATGCTGCAATCCCACTGGGCCACCCCAGACAAGCCCCCACTCCCACCCTCCCCCTTGCCCTCCCTCCCTGCCTTCAACCCCCCCCTGCCCCCCCCCCGCCCGCCCCCCCCCCCGCCCTCTCCCCTGCCCCCCTCCTGCCCCACCTCACCTTTCCAGCCTCTGCATGGTCATGGCCAGCGTTTTGTTCAGCTCCTCAATCATCCTGCAGCCCGAGGGGTGCAGGGGCAGGGAGCCGGTGGCGGAGGGCAGGTGCTGGCCCAGGCTGCCGTACTGCAGCTGATGCTGGATCTGGGAGGGCAGGACGGTGTGGTGGTGCTGGGCCCCACCCTGCGGGCCGCTCTTCTGGGCAGCATAGGATGCCAGGGAGAGCTCCGGCCCCCCCACAGGCATACAGATCATGACTTTCTTTGGAGGTAGTGGAGGCGACAGCTTCACTGGCAGGCAAGGCAATTTCACGGGGGCACCAGGATCTGCGGTGGAAGGAAGGCGAGAGGCAGACGTGAGTTCCGGGGCGTCAGGAGAAACCTAGAACACCATGAGTGCCCACCTGGGCCCGTGGCCCTCGGGATGGGGCCCTGAGATGAAATGCATCAGCTGAAGAACCGGCAAGTGAGTGTCACTCAGCACACTGTGTGAGTGGCACTCAACCACCGGCTCTCACTTCCTGCTGGAAGCACGCTGGGACTCAGGTGCTGGGGGCATGTGCCACCCCGCTGTCAGACTGAGGCTCACCAACAGAAAGAGGGGACGTGCTCTTCTGCGTATGGAAACCCAAGGATCGTCAAAGAGACTTTTTTTCAGGATATGTGCAATGCCGACAATGTTGCCACTGTAATGGGAAAATAGCCTCTTGGCTGGCACTTTCTAATAGGCATGGGATTAGAAGCCATGCTGAGGTTCAAGTCCACTAAGAGCGTGTCCCTCCAGAGGTAACTGTAATGCCACCAGCTTTAATTCCCACATCATCCCATGCTTTTTAGGATTCAGGGTCACAGAGCGTGACCAAGAAGCCCTGCTGCTCTGCTAAGACATCCCCTAAGCCTCAGTTTTCCCACCCACAGAAAGGGAGTACTGTCCACCTTCTAGGTCCATTATGAGAAGTAAATAGATTCACGTCTACACCATCTCCACGGGAG
Organism: Oryx dammah; assembly: GCF_014754425.2. NCBI lineage: Eukaryota > Metazoa > Chordata > Mammalia > Artiodactyla > Bovidae > Oryx > Oryx dammah. Next base: position 8,769,066 of record NW_024070195.1, on the reverse strand, counting down.
GGGGTGAGAGGGTTGAGTCATCCCAGAAGAAGGGGCAGCTCTGTGTAATCAGTTCCTCCAAAGGACACTTTTAAGAATTTTACAAAACCCCCAAACAAGTTAGCAGAGGGCTTGAGTATAAAATACACCCAAGTATAGTCCTTGATAGGTAATATCTGCTTGCTTGCATAGTCATGTCCAACTCTGCAACTTCATGGACTGAAGCCTACCAGGCTCCTCTGTCCATGGAATTTTCCAGGCAAGGATACTGGAGTGGGTTGCCATGATAGGCAACAAATGTCTTAATTCATTCTGAAAAAAATAATAATATATACTAGGATTCTCCCATGGGTCGTTGTGAGGGCCAGACAAGATAATGTGGACATGCTTTGTAAACTGCAAAGCATGACATACATCTGAGTCCTGTCACGAATAGGACTCTGGCCGCCCCTGTGAGAGTCCACCTGGCCTGATCCTTTCCAGCCTGGGAGGCAGAAGATAGAAGCTGAGAAAGCAACAGAGTGCGTGGTGTTTCCTTATAGGTAGTTCAGTTCAGTCGCTCAGTCGTGTCCAACTCTGAGACTCCATGGACTGCAGCACGCCAGGCTTCCCTGTCCATCACCATTATAAGTGACTTCCCAGACACCCACTGTAAGTAAGTGGGTGAAAAAACCTGGTGACAGTGAGTCGGGGAGCAGAGAGGCTTCCAAGGCACCATCCTAGAAGTTTTCCAAGTCTAACATGGCCCTGTGGGAAGGGAAAATGGCAAGGTCCTCCAGCTTCCAGCATGCCATTCCAATGCGCACAGCCCTGCGTTAGTACTGAGACCTCGTGGAGAGGATGCAGAACCAGGAGTTAGAAAACCTGGATGCTCTGCTAGTAACTGTGCGTGTGTGTGGGTCGTTGCTCAGTCATGTCCGACTCTTTTCGACCCCACCGACCAGGTTCCACTGTCCGTGGAATTCTCCAGGCAAGAATACTGGAGTGGGTTGCCATGCCCTCCTCCAGGGGATCTTCCCGACCCAGGGATTGAACCCTGGTCTCCTGCACTGCAGGCGGATTCTTTACCACCTGAGCCACCAGGGAAGTGCTCTGCTATTAACTAGCTACGAAATACATCTATGCTTCTGGGGACCCAGGCACTTTTATATCTAAAAATCCAGGGGTTAAAAATGCCTCCGTTACCTTGACAGCATCTCCCTGAACACGACACTCTGCCTCTCCCTGATGCATGATATTCACGGGTGATGGGAGGACACACAAGACCTCCTGCACTGGTAACGATAAATGGGGTACAGGCAAAGCTCTCTGCTTGCTGATGTAGAAATGGATGGGTCTTCTGCAGCCAGATTGATCGAGACGCAGTATATTCATAAATCTGTCTCCGCTGATGGAGTGGAAAGAGCAAAAACCAGTTCCAGAGAACAAGAAAAATAAACCCCAGCTATGTCACAGAGCTATAAAACCCAAGAGGACTGTATTTCCAAATCTGACACAGCTCTGGCTTATGACTTCAGACAAGAAAATGAAAACCCCAGATGACTTCTGTAGTGGAGCCTGGAGTCAGAGTACTGCAGTCTATGCACAGAACGAGTCTGGGCTAAATGGATACACCCTGAGCCTCTCTCCTCACCTTTTCAGTTAGCACGAGCTGTAGCACCTACAGAGGCATTTGTAACTATTTCTGTATCAGACAGTGTCATCAATGATAGTAGCACTTAGCATCCTAATGAACAAAAGTGATGTAGGAATTTCTCAGTCATTTGCCACCTGGTTCCAGTGAGTCAGAATCTCTGATCTCCTTTCGTGAATACAGGCATCCATTCAAAAACATGAGTAGTTTATAAGAAGCATACTTAAGTTTATAAGAAGAGTTCAGAATCCAGTATCACAAACCAGAAGGAAGAGCACCAAAGAACTGATGCTTTCGAATTGTGGTGCTGGAGAAGACTCTTGAGAGTACCTTGGACTGCAAGGAGATCTAACCAGTCAATTCTAAAGGAAATCAGTCCTGAATATTCATTGGAAGGACTGATGCTGAAGCTCCAATACTTTGGCTACATGATGTGAAGAACTGACTCATTAGAAAAGACCCTGATACTGGGAAAGATTGAGGGGAGGAGGAGAAGGGAGCGACAGAGGATGAGACGGTTGGATGACATAGTTAACGACTCAATGAACATGAGTCTGAGCAAACACCAGGAGACAGTGAGGGACAGGGAGGCCTGGTGTGCTGCAGTCCATGGGGTTGCAAATGGTCAGACATGACTGAGCAACTGAATAACATCACAAACTACTGAATCAGATTCCCTGGGCTGCAAGAATGGCTCCACTCATCCCTTTGGGCCACCTTAGGGATTGTAAGGTAGTCTGGCCCTTTTTTGGTCAAATGCCTGGAAAGGCAAAAATGTGTTGACTGACCCCTCATGGTGGGAGGGACAGAAGAGAAACAAGTGATTAGGTTTCAATCAGTCTGCCTAGGTCTCCTGAACCAGCCTAGCAGAGGGACACCACAGTGGACACCTGACGTGGTGAGGACCAAGTCCAGAACCTGCCAAAATCCTCAAAGAAGGGCCATTATCACATAGGCACCCCCAGCCCCTGACTTTGTTTCAGAGCCACTTTGCAAAGATACAATTTTGTTTTTAAGTGGATCCTTCCTGTCATCTCCCCAGGTGGCCTCGCTGAGATGCTGGTGACACTGGGCAGTGGAGGGGCTGTTCACCAGCCGACTGGGTCACTTGGGCACATCAGCTCTCCTGCAACTACACAATCGATCTTGTAAAAGTCAAATTACATGTCAGGAAAGTGCTCTCAGAGTCAGAACTGCAGATGTCTCTATAATCATGAGAACACACATTTGTTCCTAAGATCAGTATTTTGTTAAGAAATGATTTTTAAGTTATGGATAAATACACATCCTCTGGTTTATTTTTGCACCAATGCTGACTTGTGCTATTGCTCCCAGGGAGACCAGGCAACGAGAGGGCCAGGAAATTGCTATCTGGGTGGTTGAACCCAAGCTTTCCATATGACAGGTGTAAAGGAAGGTGAGAGGGTCCGGAGGTGGGCAGCAGAAAGGAGCCCACGTTGGCTGTGCCCACCAGGGAGGACTGCTGTTTGTGACTATCCAGGCAGAGGCTAGGAGGGAGTCAAATCAAAATCACAAAGTCCTGGATGGAAACACACACATGCGGGTCTGGTCTCAGAACCCTGGAATCAGGGGCTCTCTCTGTGAGGTTCAAAGGCAGTAAATTTAGATCACAGACAACAAAAAACTACACAGACTATCTCCCTATTAAGAGGTAGTACAGCAGAAAGTAACCCCATTCCCTGACAGCTCAGATGGGAAAGACTCCACTTGCAAGGCAGGAGACACAGGTTCCATCCTCGGGGCAGGAAGATCCCCTGGAGAAAGGAATAGCAACCCACTCCAGTATTCTCATCTGGGAAATCCCATGTACAGAGGAGCCTGGTGGACCACAGTCCATGCAATCTCAAAGAGTTGGACATGACTGAGCAACTGACTACACACTACACATCAGATACTAACATACACTGTGAATCAATTATACTCCCATTAAAACATATGTATTTGTGGATGGAAGACATCTGGGGTTTGATTCAAAATAATGCCATGGGAGAAGACTGCCAGAGGGTTAAAGATGAAACAAGACTGGTCTAACCAAGGGGTACACAGAGGTTAACCATAATAATCTCTTTACCTATGTATATGTTTGGAAGTTTCCATTATAGAAAAATTTTTAATAAAGGAAAAGATAAACACTGCTTGAAACACAGAAAAAAAGAGGTAGTACATCCATGGTTGAACTAAGAAGTTCAAGCTAGATCCATGTTTTAAGAAGGAGAGAAGGGGATGGCCACAGTTCATCTCTACCTCTCCATCCATCTGCTGCACAATATTTATTCACTGTTGGAGGACATGCTCAGATTTCTTGCATTTATAGTGATGGTGGTGGCTGGTCTAACCATCTGCAGAGCATCCCCACTCCCCTATGTGATTCCCAGTGTACTTGCTGACACCTAAGGCCAGACTGCAGGTTTGCCCAGCGGATGACTCTGATGTTTAACTGCTGCTCTTATGAGGGGTGGCCTTTCTACCTAGGCTATCGCATTTCCTTTAAATACTACAGAACACATGAGAATTAGATTTCATTTTCAGCAGCACTCAGAGATGGAGAACAATGTGCACAGATTCTCCTAAAGAAGCAAATAACCTGCTATGAACTCTTGGGCAAATGATCATCGAGCTCCTCCTTCAACACCGCTGCAGTGGGGCGCTTTGCCTCTCGCAGCCTGCTGTCCTGTTGCTGAGGGGCAACGGCCAAGGACCCTCAGGGAACACAGCAGACCAAATCCCCACTCCGAAGGGAAACCTGCCCCTAGGGACATTTGAACAATGTCCAAAAGGAAGAGCCAAGGGCAGCAACTCGGTGCCCTCTTCATTTTCAGGGAGCCTCAGTCACATTCATCCATCCAGTTGTAAAGCCACCCAACAGCAGCAGCATCCATTTTATCCAAGCAACGTCAAGGGGACAGGCTTGGATAAAATCAAGCAATTGCAGCTAACGGTCCTCAAAAGAGGTCTACTTCCTCCTCCAAAAAGTTACATCCCTCACCACAGCTTTCAAGGTTCTCCAGTTTCCTTTCAACCCACTGCTGGCCTGATCTTTCTTGATTTCCCTAGCAGAATCGCACTTTCCTGCCAAGCTGAGCCATTTGTCATGTCGTGAACATGCTATGCCTCGCATGCATGAGCCTCTCTGAACCCTGCTTCCTACTTCCTGGCAACCTCCCCTCCGATCCCTACTTGTCTTGTTCATCTCTAAGGCCTGTCTTAAATACATCCTTTTATACCATGCTTTTCCCGACTCTTTCAAAAGGATTTGATCTCTTACTATTTGAATTTCTTTAGAACCATGTTTATGCATCTTCGGATTAAACATTTTCTGTAGCTTACAACCATCTACAACTCTGAGAGCTGATAAGAGAACACTTTTTGTAAACTGTGTCAGGGTTGGAAGAGTACTTTGCTCATAGTGCAAAAACACACACTAAGTATAAGCACCATTCAGACTTAACAAAGGACAGAAAACCACGTGAGCCACAACGTGGATGAACCTTAAGGATAATATGCTAAATGAAAAAAGCCAGCCACAGAAAGACAAATCGGGCTTCCCTGGTAGCTCAGATGGTAAAGAATTTGCCTGCAGTGCAGGCGACCCGGGTTCGATCCCTGGGTGAGGAAGATCCCCTGGAGAAGGAGATAGCAATCCACTCCAGTATTCTTGCCTGGAGAATCCCATGGACAGAAGTGCCTAGCAGGCTACAGTCCACGGGGTTGCAAAGTATCGGACACAACTGAGCAACTAACCGTAGTGAAATTCACAGAAACAAGGAGTAAAAAGGTGGTTACCAGGGTTAAGGAGAGATAAAGGGGAGATTGTTTAATAGGTAGAATTTCAATTTTGCAAGATGAAGAAGTCCTGGAAATCCACTGCGCAATGTGATTATACATAACATTACTGACTGTACATTTTAAAATGGTTAAGGTGGTAAATTGTATATGTTTTCAACACAAAAAGAAAAGTGCCAAGTGAATTAAATCTGCACCCTAACAGCACTACCAAAAAACGAAAGGTACTCTGCTTCAGTCTTTGCCTTGATCACAGAAGTCAGAGCAGAAAGCCTCCTTTTAAACATGCTTCATCAACAGACAGTCCTTAGATTCACTAAGAAAAGAATTTCTGTATTTTGAGAAAAGACAACCAGGACCAGAATACTAGGGAGAAATGGGTATAAAGATTAAACTCAGGTAAATTTCCCATTTCTTCAAAGTTATCCAGAGACTGTGACCCCTAAACTTCTTTAGGAGGCTTCTGAGTTACTATCCATTTTTTCTGTTTAAAAGCACAGTTGAGGTCCAGGGTCCCGATGCTCTAATCATCCGTTTTCTTGCACTTTCTGAGTAGAAAGCCAGGAAGGAAGGCAGGGACAGAGATGAAAGGAGCTGGGGGATTTAGGAGAGTTGGAGAGGAAGCTGAAAGAGGAGAACAAGGAGGGTGGGATGGGATATTCTGGAGGAGAAATGGGGCCAGAGGATCAGACAGCGAAAGAGGCACCCTGTGAACTGACAGATCAGAATGTGATTGTAGAACAACCCACTGTGGACACTCTCCTCAAAACTAGAGAGACAGGCTCTAAATAGAAATACTGGTTTCACCTTGACAAGCTCTGGATAGAGGATTCTCATTAGACACCTGCTGGGGCTGAAAAAATACCACAGGGCGTGGATGCTGTCTGGCAGGGAAATTTGCAGCTACAAACACTTCGTAATATTGAAACTAGCAATCAGCCAGTTCTGGTAATACAGTTAAGTTTCCCTGTATTTCAGGCTCTAAAGACAGGGCCACAAAGTCACACTGGCAGAAGGACCTGTTTTTGAGGATCAGCGAGAGTTCCCTTTCTTTGCTGAATTGTATGTTTCCAACAGTGGTCAAGTGCTTCCCATGCGATCTGCCCCATTCTTGATCCTCAGACTGTCTCTTTCTAGTATGTGCTTTGAAACCCAACTCGACTATTTTTTCTCTTTATAGTCAACTGCCTTTAAAAAGATATTTATTTTCAAAGGGCTGAATTTTTTTTGTCTTTGAGTTATACAAAAAAAAAAAGCAGATTTTCTAATTTCTTAAATAGATTAAAAAGCAAGGAGCCAAAAAAAAAAAAAGCCAACCAAAACAAACAAAACCCGAAGAAGACTAATGATGCCACTGTTACAAATTTTAGTGCATAAACTAATGGTGACAAGTGAGGATTCTGGAATAAGACGAAACGGATAGAGTCTATCCAGCTATGTCACCATGACTAAGTTATTTAACTTCTCTGAATATCCTTTTCCTCCTCTATGAAAAAGAAAGAAAAACGATGCTAGTACTGTAAATTTTTCCCAAAATGGCACCTGCCATTATTACCTAAGTGTGATTGTCAGACTGTGAAACTCAGCTATCACATAAATTGATTATCCTTCGTTGCAATGGCTCCTGTGGGGTACCTAATCACAAGTACCTTATGCAGAAGGAATAGATTATTCAGGCAATGTTTAACGTTTGATTCTGGAGCCAGGATGGCTGGAGAGGTGACTGACCAAGACTCAGAAAAGCAGGAGACGATATTTTTTTTGCTTCTACCCCCCTTTTCTTCTGGGGTCAGCCATCCTTCTAAGAAGGATACACTGGGAAAATTATTCATCTCAGATCATGTTGGTTATGCAACGAGCTCTGCTGGGCACTGTCCTTCCAGAACGGAAAGGAAGTTAATGCCCAGCAACTGCTGATCCTACATTACATCCACTGAGTGCATACTGACGTTGGAGATTAAGCTGGATGAGGATAACAACAAGAGAAGAAGAAAGATAGTTTGGGGGAGCGAGCGGGCTTCTAGCTACTGGCTGAAGAACAGAGAAAATGCATGAGGCAATCTCCAAGTTAATTATGGTTTTCTGGATTAAATGGAAGCAAACGCCAAAGCAGAGGTGTTTCTGCATCTCTCTCCCTGCATGTACCTAGCTGTAGTCCACGCCCAGGTTCATGCTTCCTCCAGCATCCACCGGACCATTAACCACTGTCACTTTCTATTATTCACGCATGGTGTCTTTCAAACTGTCGTCTGTTTCCTTTTAAAAATGTCAACCGAACAGCAGATACTGAGAACACGCTAAAACTCCCAAGTCTCAATTTAGAGTTCTGCTAGAATTCTCAGTTTATTAATTCCTTCTGACACGGCCCAGATGTCTCTAGAGTAATTAGTAACAGAACAGGGTTAATGTGGCTGCTTCGTGGTGAGGCAGATTCACTGTGACGGATGGTTCACTTACAGAAATGAAGCAAGTTCAGTCAAGTTTAATCCCGAAGGGGAAGCACCACACTTGCCCCCCCGTACACATCTGTGCCTATCTCATCATCGTATATAAGTGGCTACCAGGTACAATACAGTAAGAGATCATCAGCTTTCACATATTTTTTTAAATCCATTTGGCCCAAGCTCTATGGAAGTGAGATGTACAGATAATGGGTAAAATTCACTCTCTTGGGGAAAGAACAAGGGGAGCCAGAGAGACAAGGCTAACAGAGCAAGAGAGTCCTATAAATGCCAGGATTGTGGCTGAAGTTCTTAATTGGGTAAATAAATTATAGGGCAGTGTTTGTTTGAAAAAAAAAAATACTGTCAATTCTTTTATTTTTATTTTTTTGTAAAGACTTCTGCTGTGGGCCGTGTTTAAAGTCTTCACTGAATTATTACAATATGACTTCTGTTTTCATGTTTTGATTTTTTGGCCAAGAGGCATGTGGGATCTTAGCTCCCTGACCAGGGATTGAACTCACACCCTGTGCTGTGGAAGGCAAAGTCTCAACCACTGGACCGCCAGAGAAGTCCCTGTTAATTCTTCTTTTAAAATGTCTTATCTACTCATCCATTCTCTCTCTTCCCACTGCCGTCAGTTGATAAATTTTAGCTTCTGTTTCAACAAATGGAGCGGCCTCTGAAAGTGTCTCCCTGCCTCAAATTATTCGATTTAATTCAACTAGTGCTTCTGGAGAATGAGGCATACAGGTGGTTTCACTGGCTTCTCAGTTTGGCTGTCAACCTTCTCTTCTCATTCATTTTACACAATGACCCAGGAATGTATTTTAAAGTCTAGTTTTCACCCTATCACTCACTCCCCAGCTCGAAAACCTCCAAAGGCTCCCCACTGCCTAAAATCTACATCCTCACATGGTAGATAGGCCTGGTAAACCCCCTCTCTCAGCACAGCCCAAGATGGCCACTCCATCCCAGCTCTGCCTCCTTGTCACTGGCCTGAAGCAGGGCCACCTGTGAGCCTTTCCTCATTCTCTTTAAATCCTTCATGCCTTAAGGGTGGGCTCAAGTTTCAGGCTCTCCAGGAGACTTTTTATCAGACTGTGCTGAACTGCAAGGATTACACCTAACAGTAGTTATTCTGGCATTCTACTTCTGGAAATTTAATGAGGATATATTCATAATTGTATATATATCATATACATATATACTGTCATATTTTGATACCTAGCACAGTATTCTGCCTACAGTTAGGTGTGCTGAATAAATATGTACTATATATAGGAGTTTATTTTTTTCAATATTTAAGCTTTCTCAAGGGAAATTTGGCATCTCAGTCTTAAAATGTACATAGACCTTAAAAGTACATAATTTAGTTCTAGAATCAGAATAAGCAATTCTCATATCAGGAATAAGTGAGGAAAAACTCAGAAATGCTTATAAAAAATATATGCACATTGTTGAGATATTGAGTTTTTTATAATAAGGAAGATAGAAACCCCTTAAGGGGTCCCTCATTTAATTGGGATCCCCTACACTGTAGCTAACAAAATCACTTTGTGGAATATTTTAGTAACATGAGGACCAGTTCATAAGACATCGGTGAGGGCAAACAAAAAGTAAACTAGTATTTCACTTTTTCTGTTAGATAAATGATAGACAGTGGTTATCTTTACAGGGAGGCTTAAGAAGGCTCTTTTCCTTCGTGGTTTTCTCTGCATTTAAATTTGGGAACACTAAAGTGTTACTACTGTGTTGAATGGTTTCTTTAATTGGAAACTTGCTCTTTTGAACCACAAACACTGACTTGGATGGATATGTACTTTGATAGAGGAGCTTGACACAAACTCCTATTTGAATTGTAATCTAATAAGCCTCCACATCGTGTGAGAGACATCCTGTGACCCTGGAAACAACAGTGATTGATTTAGGAATCGGGAAACAGGGTCTAATGTTGGCTTTACTGAAGAATTCCCACCAGCCCTGGAAAAGTCACTTCTTTTCTTGAAACTCAGTTTTTTAATGATAAAATAAATGGATATTCTTGCACCCTCATTCCACCTTACAAAAGTGTATAGAGATCAATTAGAAACTATTTATAAAACTAGCAAATATATTATAAAAAGGAAGTCAATCAGCATCAAGTGGGATTATTATCAAGGTTGGAGAAACATCCCTCTGAAATCTTGAATCTCTGATTATACCACAACTTTAAATCACAAAGTGGTACCCAATTCATGTGCTAATGTACAGCAAAGTGCAATTCCACTAAATGCCCAATTTAATAACTGTAGCTGCATTTATTAACTAACATTGAACAATGAATTTTAAAGTCATTTCAGGTTATTACAAAATATTGGACACAGTCCCCTGTGCTATACAGTAAATTCCTTGATGCTTATCAAGCTTATTTATTTTCTGTAGAGGTCTGTATCTGTTAATCCCGCTGATAATCTGAAAATATATATACAACTGAATCATTTTGCCATACTCCCGATTTATAACAGTATCATAAATCAACCACACTTCAATTAAAAAGCAGTCATTTTAAGACAACATTCCTCTTTCCACAATATTTTGCAAATTACTATTTTTGCTTTTATTTTTCCTCCCAAAGATAACAGCACAGGTATACATTTTAAAAGAAGAAATACACTGGGCTTCAGATCAAGTACTCAGAGACAAAAAATTGAACACTTTAGCAAACTCATGATGAAGAGAATGGGAGCTCCTCCGTCTCTACGAAGATTTGGACAGTGAATCTAACCCACCTAGACGGGCAAACACTCTTGACTTAGCGACATCAATGCAACCGGCATACTTACCAGTGCACACAACTGGAGGCTCTGAGCACGTGGCTGGCAGGTGTATACTGCATGTCTCTGAACACACACACACACACAAACCCAGGTCACAATGGCGTGTACCAAGACACACACAGAAACACCCAAGGGTCCCACAGGGCGACCTCGCCAAAGGTTCTCAGGTAAAATGCAAGAGCGGATCCCGTGAAGGGAAGGCAGGGCGGCGGGCCCCCAGAAGGCGTGCTGACTCACCTGGTAAGTGGTTGCCAATCCTGGCAGTGGGTTTGGGAGGCAGGGCGGGGGGCTGCTTGAGGAGAGAGAGCTGCTTCACGGGGGTGTCCTCGTGGTCTCCGGGGGAAGCAGCAGGTTTTTTGGGGGGCAGGAACAGGACTGGTTTGGCTGAAGGATCTTGGGGCAGGAGGGCTCCAGACTCACTGGCAGAGGGACTCTCTTCGGACACTGAGGGCACAACCACATAACACACGAGGACATTACACACACGCGGCGGAGGCGGGGCTGGCGGCAGCCGCGGGGCGCAGCGCAGGCCGGCGGCACAGCAGAGCTTACAGCGCGCGTTCCTCGGGCGCGCCGGCACCGACTCACAGGCCACGGCGACAAGCAACAGATGCGCAGGCTCAGGGGAGCAAGGACCAGGAGCCCCTCCGAGCCTCCCTGGGGTGTGTCTTGCTCCCGGGTCTGAGGGCAGCCTAGGGGCTGACACTGGGCGGGCGACCGCCGCATCCGGGGGCGGCTGCTCCTCCAGGTTCGGGGCGTCCAAGCTGCGCATCAGCGTTCAGCGGGCGCACTGCAGTTTCCGGGGCACTGGCTCCTATTGGCTCCTATACACCCGGACAAGGTGAAGGACGCTCCAAATGATCATTCTTTTTGTTTTCTCTGCTCCCCTCTCCTACCCTCACCAGAAGCATGGTTTTCTCGTTTGGATTCTGCCCATTCCTTATTGCTCCAGGCCCGCCTCTTCCTCTCCCCCTGGGGGCTGGGGGGGCAGGACCCAGATCAGCTCCAGCTAAGAGTTGTCCTGGGCCGTAGCAGAGGCCCTCCCATCAGACTGGTGACCTGGCTGAAGACTGAAGGAGACTACAACTTCCCAAGGGCGACAGATCTCAGGACGACAAATCAAATCATTCTGATCCCAATGTCACAAGGAAGGCTGGAGAGAAATCTCACTTTACTGCTTTAGTTGGGACAATCTCTCCAGCTGGGAGGGGGGGAGGTTGGGAGGGAAACGCAACTCAGATGCATACTTCCTCCTACCATCACTGCTCCAGTAAGAAAGCCTGTACATGAGTCCTCCCCTGCCTCCTCCTTCCTCCCTAATCCGGGCAGCAGTGCTCCCAGCAGCATCAAAGCCTTGCACATCACCTGCAGGAGAACCAGGTTCTCCCCTGGCTCAAGGGACACTGGTGTTACCAGTGCTGGACTCACTGATGGAGCAGCGACTCACAGGGTCCCAAAGTGAAGCAGGGCATTGACTCTGTGAACTGCCATCACTTCCACCTCCCACCTGAGCTCCATGTTGCAGACTTTTGCACATGGGGTAGACAGAGGAAGGACTCGGCCTCCTTCCCCAGACTCCAGATATTCCCAGAGGTCCCTCCCCGGAGGCTGGTCTCTTGATAGCAAGGACCTCTCCTTACTGGTTGTCGGGAGCACGCCACCATCTGGCTAAAGAGGACCACTCTGCAGTCCTTCTGAGGGACTGAATATTGGCCAATCTGGACCAAAAAGGGAGTGACGGTCAGATCGCATCACAAATCATCTGTCAGCAGGATACAACTTAACTGGTTAAGTTGTAGACAATTGATACATCAATTTTATATGGTAAATTGGTACAGTTTGCTAAAGTGGTGTAACAGTTAACTGTTATATTGGGATGAGGATTCAAAGGCATACCAGGGCTTTGTGACCAGGTGACTTAGACAGACATCCTACAGAAGCATGTGGCTCAGCGTTAGCAGAAACGAATGTTAGAAAACAAGACGACATTTTAAATCATCTATATTACAAAACAAGACCTATCTTCTTTTAAAGAGATTAAGGTTTTTAAAGTGTTTTTAAAGATTGTAGAAAAATAAATGGATATTTCCTCCATATTTTTATACTTAGCATGTACTGGGTTGGCTGAAAAGCTTGTTCAAGTTTTCTATAACGTTTTATGGAAAAACCCAAAGGAACTTTCCTGACCAACCCAATACTGAACTGGTCACTTCCATCCTCATTTCCAGGAAATCCTATGTTCAGGGGGTTTCAGAACAGAAGCCCAAGTCCATCCAGGCTGAAGGCCCGCCACACCGCATGCTGGGGACCAATTCAACGTCTATCGGGGGCATTACCTGTCCCATCCATGATGTCAGCAGGCTGGAGCACCTCGTATGAGCAGGGATCCCTGGGCATCGGGACTGGCTCCATTTCGGACAGGGCAGGCAGAGACAGCTGGCTGGAGCTGAGGGACTGCCCATTTTCCAGGGAGTCATCTTCATTCGATATGGAGAGCTCCCCGTCTGTTGGAGCGAGAACGAGACCGCAGAGTTAGACATACCTGCGTTGCAGGAAAGAGTAACACTTGCAGCCTGCTACCCGAGCCTAGACGCATTTGAACATCTTCATTAAGACCAGGACATAAAGTCTACTCTGGTTATTTTGCTTTTAAGGCATCTAACCGCCAGGGAAACTATTTCCAGTGATTTTCAGTAGTGTGCCTGTTTTCTCTCCATCTTTCTAATCATCGACAGATGAATGGATAAAAAAGATGTGCGTGTGTGTTTTTTGTGTGTGAATCTATGTATGTGTGTGTATATACATCTATATGGAACACTGTGAAAGTGAAAAGTCGCTCAGTCGTGTCTGACTCTTTGCAACCCCATGAACTGTAGCCTGCCAGACTCCTCTGTCCATGGAATTTTCCAGGCCAGAATACTGGAGTGGGTAACCGTTCCCTTCTCTAGGGGATCTTCCCAACCCAGGGATTGAACCCAGATCTCCTGCATTACAGACAGATTCTCTACTGTCTGAACCACCAGGGAAACCCGTATGGAATATTACTCAGCCATAAAAAAGAACATGGGAACGCCCCACACAGCAACATGAGCCTAGAAAAAACCTAGAAATCATCACACCAAGTTCAGTAAGTCAGACTGGGAAAGACAAGTATGATATGATATCGCTTATGTGGAATTAAAAAGAAAAAGATATGAATGAACTTTTTTTTTTTAATAAAACAGAGACTCACAGACATAGAATGCAAACTTATCGTTACCAATGGGAAAAGGAAGCAGAGAGGAATATATTAGGAGGTTAGTATTAACATATACATTCTACTATATATAAAATATGTAAGTAACAAACAAGAACCTACAGTATAGCAGAGGCAACTATATTTTTGCTGTAAACTATAAGAGAAAAGAATCTGAAAAAGAGTATATATATATATAGATATATATACACACACACATATATATGTATCACTTTATATCTGTGCTATATACCTGAAACTTACACAATATTGTTAATAAACTTTACTTTAATTTAAAATTTAAAAACATTTACAAAATTTTTAACATTTTAAAAGTGTTTAAAAAATCATAATATACCATGTTTTATATTTGTTCTTTAAACAAAAAATGAAAATCAAATTTTCTTCATAATTTTTGAAAACCTGGAAACACTGAGCAGAACTCAGAGATGGAAAACGAGGTCAAGAATTCCTACTTTGGGGAGCAAAAGGCTTCAAAGCACTCAAAAAGCATGGGGACCTGGAACGTCAAGGCACTAGGAAAGACTCACCCTGTCTTCTCAGCACCTCTGCCCACATCCAATCTCTCCAAGTAGACACATGTTTAGGGGTCTTTGAGCTCCAGCTGCAGGGCTGCAGCAGCCCAGAGTCTCTGGGAGGTGCCAGGATTCTCCTGGTGCCCATCAGTGATTCTGCTGGGCAGGGTACACACTTTGATCTTGTCAAAGCTCAGTAAGACAAGGAGCAGCCAGTTAACACCACGGTGGAGGATCAAAGGCTCCTACACAACGGCCGTTTGTCAAATCAAAACTCCCTGGGTGTGATTTCCTCCTAGCCCAGGGGAGTCCTAGATAGCTAGACATTAAAGTCAAATTAATTTTTAAAGAGGACTGAAAGCTGTTCCAGCCAGATGAATAAATATCCAGATGAAAGGCTCTAAGTTATGTTTGGGCAGAAACACAGAAACCAGCAAAGCAATTACCTGCCTTACAACGAGAAGATAGATGATTTACTTGAAGAAATACAACAGTGAAATGACTCCATGCTTAATCATGGATAAATAAGCTTTTCCTTTTGCTGTGTTCCTCCCAAGGCTTTAATTTTCTACACAATGATGATACAGCAGCAAAAGATTCTTCTACCTACCCCCTTTCCTCCTCATTTAGAACTGGCCTGATGAAACGCATGTTCAACAGAGCAATTTATAAACTGACAGGCTTTAGGTAGCATATGGTTCAAGGACTTATGATATTTGACCTGAAATTTTATACACATAGGAAAAAAAAAACATAATGGACACCAAAAAGTCATTTAAAGCAGATAATTTAAAGCACTAATCTTTGAAGACTGTGGGTTTATTTTTTCTTTCTTTTCACTTGGCCTTAAAAAAATTTTTTTTTAATTGGTTTTTGTTTGTTGTTGGTCATGCTGCTTAGCATGAGCGATGTTAGTTCCCCCGCCAGGGATGGAACCCATGCCCCGTGCAGTGGAAGTGCAGAGTCTTAGCCCTAGATGGCTAGGAAAGCCCCTCACGTGGCCTTTTTATATATCTCAAATGGAAGCAGTAGTCACTATAATCGTGATTAACAATATGGCTATGACGTCTCATTCCTAAGAGAAGAGCAGACTGCCAGGCCAAGGCTATGGGAAACACTCAGCTGAACTGAGAGTACCCAGGATGGGAAGAGCCGCGGTTGTGAGCATTAACACAGCACCATCCCATAGCAGGCAGTTCCCAGGTCTTTTACTTTGGCTTGTTCAAACTGACAACATGGCAAGCACCTCTGCTTCAGGTTCCCAGTTGGTGGAATAATGATGGAATTGCCATCAGGTTTACTACATCTCTGAGAAACCATTCTGATTTTGGATGTTCTGGCAACCCACTCCAGTACTCTTGCCTGGAAAATCCCATGGATGGAGGAGCCTGGTAGGTTGCAGTCCATGGGGTCTCGAGGAGTCGGACACGACTGAGTGACTTCACTTTCACTTTTCACTTTCATGCATTGGAGAAGGAAATGGCAACCCACTCCAGTCTTCTTGCCTGGAGGATCCCAGGGACGGGGGAGCCTGGTGGGCTGCCGTCTATGGGGTCGCACAGAGTCGGACACGACTGAAGCGGCAGCAGCAGTGTAGTAAAAGTACTGGCTTAAAACAGCCAGAGGAGGAGGGGTTTCAGGGTTGTTGCCATGTTTTGCTTCTTTGGGGCAAAGATGTGATGGAATGATCACTATATATTTTAGCTACTTAGACTACTTATGTCTAAGAACTGTAGATGCAACATTAGGGGGAAGAAAAGATACAACAAAAAATTTACCTCCCTATGGATTAAAAAGTACCTTTGAGAAATCACAAAGGCCCAAATCATTTGGGAGAGGAAACAATCTGGTGAATTCCACCACTGCAACTTCTAAATATACATCTCATTAAAAAATGAAATTAGAAAAAAGGAGAAATATGACACGAATCATATTTCTACCCCAACAGAAAAGTTCTTTTTCCATACTTAGTTGTATGTATTAAATTTTATTTTGTCTTGTTTTTATAAATTTTATAAGCATTATAATTCACATAGTTATCATCTTAATGATTATATTTAATCTCTCTGTGGTTGGTCACAAAGGGATTTCCAATGTTTTATGCTATTATGAAAACAGAAATCTCTGCCAATTACTTTCTGGTATATATCTTCTCTGCAGTTAGAATTCTCCGCCTTTAGAAGAGAGTCCAATAAAGACATTTACATGTATTAATATTTTAATGTCTACTTCCACAGACCTGGATATCGTTAAGTCATTTTTCTATAGGGTTTGTCAATTTACATAGCAGCAATGTACAGACCACACAGATTTCTGGGCTTTTGGTCATTTCTTCAATATTAACATTGATAATCATGTTTTATCTATCGACATAGCTACTTAGCTACATATATATGTACACATCTGGTAGAAATAAATTAAGACCATGCAATAAGCACACATTCTATATTGATATCACTTATGACTAAGATAGATGATGACAAAAATGAAATCTGATTTGGATTCATATAATACAGGGATTAAAAAGATGCCACTGTTAAAGTAACTGTTATTTTTTAAATTCTTATGATGTTTTCAAATGTACACAAAAGTGGAAGCATGAATGTAATGAACTCCATGTACTCATCATCAAGCTATGAGGAATTAGCTGGGGATTCCTAATGCTCAGTAACTTCAAGTTTGACTCATCTAAAGACTAATTTATTGATTAATAGTGGATTCACAATGTTGTATTAATTTCTATTGTAAAGTGATTCAGTTATTATATATAATATATATACACACATGTGCATATATACACATACATGCGTGGACACACACACGTATGCATATACACACATACACAGGTATATACACACACATTCTTTTTTCATATTCTTTTCCATTATGGTTTAGCACAGAATACTGAATATAGTTCCCTGTGCTATTATACAGTAGGACCCTGTTGTCTGTACATCTTATATATAATAGCTTGTATCTCTGAAGACTGTTTAGGCTCTCCATGCCTTTTTACTATTTACCAGTCCTGTTATCAGCACATTACTAGCATTTTAAAAATAAGCATCATTAGAAAAAACTGTTTTCCTTCCCAGGAAGAATTTAACTCTCCTGAACAAAATGAGTCTTACGGACTATTTCTGCTTTCACCTATCAAGATCTTCATAGTTTCTTAGGTATTTTACTCTTGTTGATGCAACGGTAAATGGAATGGCTTCCTGGATGTCTCTTTCTGATCTTTCATTGCAGTCTTTTGTTACTACAATCGAGCAAAAGCTCACTGAGTATTGGAAATCATTTTGATGTTTCACATACAATAATTTTCAAAATGGTACAATTACCTCCAGGTATTAAGACATTTCCTACTAGAATCAATAAAGTGTGGAAAGGAGGAAGGGAGAAGGCAGGAGGAGACCAGACAAGTTAAGGCAGTGGTTCTCAGACTTTCATGGGCTTCACAATTTCCTGGCGGGCAGTTAAAACACAGATGCCAGGGCCTCACTCCCAGAGTCTCCGACCCAGGAGGTTTGGCGTGGGACTGAGAATACGCGTGTCTAATAAACTCTTGGGTGATGCCAAAGCTGCTTTTGCTGCTCAGGGTTCCACACTTTGAGAACTACTGGACTGGAGGTAAGGAACCCAAGCAAGAGAACCCAGAATAGCAAAAGTGCCTTTTCATAGTGAGGTTTAGGGCAGGAAATGTCGTTCATGGGGCTAACACAGAACAGAGGCGGTTGGTTTAAATCTCAAAGAGAAAGCAGGAGGTTGCGTGGTCTAACCATGGATTATGAACTTGTCATGAAGGGCGATGGGACTAGAGAGAGCATCAGGGTGGGGAAGAAAAGTAACAGAAGAGCCAGGTGCAGACATGCCTAACGGGAGCATCCAGTCACAGAAGCGTAGAGAAAAGAATGCAGACGTGAGTGCAAGTCAGAGTCACGACAAATGGTGAGAGGTAGAAAGCAACGGATTGAGATGGAGACCTGGCCAGCCACTGTCTTCTCTTCCCTGTGAGGCACAAGAACGGAAAGATGCTGGTAAGTCAGGCTTATACGAAGTTGAGGAGAGCGAAGGGAGAGGTGAGAGTGAATGAATTCATTTGACAAACTCCTACTTGGACCCTACCGTGAACAATGTGGGATACACCCACCGAGCCTCGCAAACAGATCTGCTGTTCGCTCCTGGATACCCGGAGAAACGACTGTCAGGGCAGCTGCCTCCAAAGGCCTGGAGCTGAACCACAGTCTGCCCTGCCCCTCCTGCCACAGGCCAGGCATTGTGCTAAACGCTAAGGAGGAAACAGACATGCTCCGGGGAAAGATGAGGCAAGACGGGGTGCAGAAATGCAGACAGGGAGGAATTTGGTGTACGCGAGCTGGGGTGAAAGGTGAGGAAAAGAAGCGTGAGAAGTTAAGCCCTGAGAAACAGAAGAAAAATGAGAGGCGAAGGAAGGGAGTAGACGTGTGTTCGGAACAGATGGAGATTCACCTCTTGTCTTGCGTAAAATTTTTCTTAATGTTCTAAGAGTACAAACTACTGGTTGGCCAGAAAGTTCATTTGGGTTTTCCCATAAGATGGTACGAGAAACTGGGATGAACTCTGTGGCTAACCCAATATATAAAAGCTGTGTTCCAGAGAGTTGGCTTGAAAGATGTTTCTAAAAATATATACTTTTTTGTTCTAATTCAGTTTATTTAGGAATGACATCTACCTATAACCGGATGTCACCTATGCGACAATATTCCAGAAAATTTTGTTATTGTTGTTTGTTTTGCTTTAAGATACCCTCCGGTTTTAGGGTGATTGACACGTATATACTCAGACATATTTATTTATTTAGGGTGCATAAAAAGGAAGCCAGAAATGTGTTAACCTACTCATAAACTGTTAGGTTTTTAATTCGCAAAATAAAACACTGTACAACCAGTATAAAGGAGAAAAACCAACATGATGGGGGAAATATGAGCCAAACATAGCTAATAAAAGAATGGCTATTCCAAGTATGCAGAGTATTTGTACAAATAAATAAAAATTCAGTTCCAGGTACCACTTGTGAAATGCACAGCCTGGCTGGGAACGAAAGAAATGCAAGTGAAATGACCCTGTGGGTGACGCTGACCCCTAACCGTGTGCTTGAAACAATGTCACGTGCAAAAGCAGGAATGGAGAACGAGAGGCACAGGTTGATGATGATGCCCTCAAGAGGAAATATGCAGGCACGCCGGCAAAGTTCTAAAGGGAACTTGGCATGATATGAGCAGAGCTTGCTGCTGCTGCTGCTAAGTTGCTTCAGTCGTGTCCGATCCTGTACGACCCTGTTCCATAGATGGCAGCCCACCAGGCTC
Organism: Oryx dammah; assembly: GCF_014754425.2. Lineage (NCBI taxonomy): Eukaryota > Metazoa > Chordata > Mammalia > Artiodactyla > Bovidae > Oryx > Oryx dammah. Next base: position 8,749,277 of record NW_024070195.1, on the reverse strand, counting down.
CCCCGTCCCTGGGATTCTCCAGGCAAGAACACTGGAGTGGGGTGCCATTTCCTTCTCCAATGCATGAAAGTGAAAAGTGAAAGTGAAGTTGCTCAGTTGTGTCCGACTCTTAGCGATCCCATGGACTGCAACCTACCAGGCTCCTCCATCCATGGGATTCTCCAGGCAAGAGTACTGGAGCAGGTTGCCATTGCCTTCTCCATGAGTAGAGCTTCAGTTCAGTTCAGTTCAGTCACTCAGTCACGTCTGACTCTTTGCGACCCCATGAATCACAGCATGCCAGGCCTCCCTGTCCATCACCAATTCTTAATGTTCTTAACATTCATCAATGTTTTTTCCAATGGAGATGCTTACATGTACAAAAAAATATAACAAACACTGGCATGTTGCCTTGTTCAGTTAAATGAAAACCTAACAATTCTTGCTGGGAGGGGAAAACCGCTTCCTTACTCCTCAGGTTTCTTGAATAGCTATTTTCTCTGAGCCCAACTTTTTACCCCTTCTCCACAGTTACCGCATTGCTAGGATGCAAATTCTGAATAAAAGACTTGCGGTAGAGGAGAACAATGAATGTCATGAAATCACGGTTACATTGATGCTTCCAACTAGAAGGAAAAATGATTATGTAAGTGAAGCACTCTGGAGAATCCTAGACTCAAAACATTAGGAAGTGTTAGCTACGCTGTATCCCCGTCGGTAACGCAATGTGTAGAATTCACACATGCAGACCTATGAAAATTCAAACGTGTTTGAATTTACTGGCAATCGCCGATAGCTATAATTAGAGCAAAAAGTGCAGCCACCTATGTTAAAGCAAATAATCATCTTTGTGAAGACATGGAAGAAGAGCTCTACTGCAAGTATTTGCTAATTGTTTTTTCCCTTTGAGACAGGGCTGCTGTTGTAGCTTTCAATACATGTCCTTTGATCGAAAAGGGCATCTCCGCTGAGTGGCTGATGAGGACCCCATAGAGCCGAAGGTTTTTTCCCAAGTGTCACGGGTGATGGGGAGCTATGCAACAGGGCTTTATCTGATGTCTTTTTTTTTTTCTTTCTTGACATTGATACACTTTTTCCATTAGAGTAGGAAAAAAGTTCATCCACTAAGGGGGCACTGCTGCTGCTGCTGCTAAGTCGCTTCAGTCGTGTGCGACTCAGTGCGACCCCAGAGACAGCAGCCCACCAGGCTCCCCCGTCCCTGGGATTCTCCAGGCAAGAACGCTGGGGTGGGCTGCCATTTCCTTCTCCAATGCATGAAAGTGAAAAGTGAAAGTGAAGTCGCTCAGTCGTGTCCGACTCCTAGCGACCCCATGGACTGCAGCCCACCAGGCTCCTCCATCCATGAGATTTTCCAGGCAGAGTACTGTAGTGGGTTGCCATTGCCTAACCCACATAGGTGTCATTTCCACAACAATATAGACAGCTTTGAAAAGCTTCTGTTAATCCCAGTAATCTTCTAAATCACCGTCCTCAAAGCCACTGGCTGCTCTCATTGTCAGCCAAATGATGTGCCATCAACTGCAGCTCTAAGGATTTCACTGCAAGATGAAAAGCTCTCAATCTAAGTTGGAAATGGCTCCATCGTCACTGGAGTTTGCTTGAATTCAAGGAGTTGAAGTCATTAAACTGAATGGTGCTACAGATATCATCGTGTAGAATTTTAAACATATGTTGAAAGCAATACATTTCTATTAACACTGCAGATTTACTAACAATTCTTAATGGTTTTGAATCTTGGGCATTGAAAAAGACAAACTGAGGGTCTTATTCACAAAAACTAAAACTACAGTGTGTATGTGTGTGTCTCTCTCTCATGTCTGGTACATTTTCTTTTCCAGTGAAGAAAAGTCATTGTCAGTGTGTGATCCTGTATCTAAAAGTATCTATATGCCACCAGAATTGTGGGCAGACATCGTAGGACTCTGCAGGATCACTAAACCTGTATTTTCGGAATCCACATGTCAGAGATTCTTCTAGTTTACCTTTCATGTCTATTTGCAGCCAGAAGTCTTTGGATTATTCAGACTAGTTTATATGGAAGAACAAATGTGCAAGGGGCATGAGGTTTCTTTGTGTCTGACACAGGCATCTTGGTAACTCACAGAATCCTTTCGACCCTAATAGCTTGAAAACCTATGCAAGATGGATTTCAATCTCAGAATGTAACTGATTCCATGATACTGAGGTTGGATGACTTTAAACATGGAATGGAATGGTATATGTTCTCCTGCTTAGAGAATCATCTTACTTTTTTTTTTTTAAATAGCTGCTATTGTTCTGGATTTAATATCCCATTTTGATGCTAATATTTCCTGTCTTGTACAGAGGACTTTGCTGAAAACCCTGAAGTGTGTGAGTTGCAGTGACTTCCTATCACAAAAGTGGTATTGACTAAAACAAGTGTGTAGCTTGTTTTAGTTGCACTTCCCTGTAGCTGTTCCCTGATGGGTTTATCAGCATTTTCTGCCTTTAACTGGCCTGCACAGTCAGCAAACCACAGCTCACATGGCTTCTCGGTGGCTTCCTCATTGCAAACACCTCCTCGTATCAAACCGTGGTGTCTGTCTCCCAGAGGTGTTTCTTTCATCTGCGTAGGTACAGTTATGCCTCCTCAGCAGTCTTTATACCCGAGCCCATCGGTTCTTACATGATCTGTCCTGATGAGGTATGATGGCTCTGACCACTATTTCCAGATAATGACTCTTGACTCCAAGGTTTTCCGCAGAAAGAGGATTTACCATCTTGCTATTCCTAGGCATTCTGATATCAAAAATGCAACTGGGGCAGAGACGGAATATAAAATGAATGGGATGACACAGTTTCTCTCCTATGCTATTACACAAGAGTGGAACTCTCACAGAATCATATATCGCTGTGCAGTGGGCCCTTCACAGTTAATAGAGAATCCAAGATTTTTTAAAAAATCTTTAATGGCTAGAGTAGGAGAAAGAAAGTCATAGGGACTTGTCACCGCAAAATTTAAGCAGTTCTGTTTCTCTAGCTGAGCTGCTCTCCAACATACGGTTATGATTTAAGTTAGTTAAAACTAAACAAAAACTAAAACGCAGTTCCTCAGTCAGCCTAACCGTATCTGAGGTGCTCGATAACCACACATAGCTGATGGCTACGACGGCCACTGCTGGCTGGCAAATACGATGGAACATTCTTGTTATTGCTGAAAATTCTGCTGGACGGCCCCGCTCAAAATAGACTTAAAACTCACAAAAATGGGCCTAATGAATATGCAAAAATGAACGCATTTCTGGAACTGGGAGATTCAGATGGCATTGCTAACCTGGTCCACATCACAACAAATGGTCAGTTCAGTGGATAATATTTGCTTTAAAGAAGCTGCAGTGGTGAGAAGGAGGAGGCACAGGGACAAAAGATGTATCCGGGGCACGTGTGGATGGTGGGACCCGGACAGCAGCAAGACACAGCTCCAGAAGTGGGCGTGGCCTGTGGAGGAGTCCTGAGGCCTCCTGATCGAATCTCAGCTCTTCTGGGTAGAAGCAGAGAGTCTAGACTTGGGTGAAGGGGAGCCAGGAAAGGGAGACAGGCATCAAAGAACAGCAGAGGAGAAGTCCAGGTTACGTGTCTAGTGGAGACCCTCGCTGACATTTACTGAGCGCTTTCTCTGGGCAGAAAAGGCTGTAAAGCCCAAAATGGATTATGTACCCTGATCCTCCAGCAACCCTCTGGGAGGACAAGCCAGGGCAGAATGGAGTTGAAGAGTACGAATCCAGAGGTGGTCCCAGAGACTCCAGGAGGACCAGCTGCTTGGTAACAGACTGTCTTCAAGCAAGCAGGCTGGAGGCTCGGAGCAATAAGAAGGGATGAAAGGCAAGCATGGTTTTGCCAGCTGGAGCCAACTAGGATCCTGGGGGTTCATTCAAGCAGGAAGCAGAGTCCAGGGAGATAAGAAGCTGCCCTGTACCTTCTACAGACAGAAGACAAGGGAGCTGGGACCAGTGCTTAGGGCTCCGAGGAGAATGTGGTTGTTTTACAGATTTGTGTGCGGCTTAAGGCTTCAATACACCTGCAATGCAGAAGACCCAGGTTTGATCCCTGGGTCGGGAAGATCCCCTAGAGAAGGGAATGGCGCCCACTCCAGTACTGTTGCCTGGAGAATTCCATGAATTGCCTGGTGGGCTACAGTCCATGGGGTGCAGAGAGTCAGACATGACTGAGTGACTAACACTTTCACTTAAGGCTTCAGTGCCCTGCCGACTTGCCTGACTCTGCATGAGTCCTAGGCAAACGTATGAAGTCAGGAAAGCTTTTCTAAGTGTGACTAGCGTCCCTTCTATTAGCTGTTACCTTCCAGAGTCTGACTTGTTTCCTCATTATAAATGTTAGTGCAGGTCAGCGGCTGAGGCATGATCAGGCATCAAAAGGGGGCAGGGATGCTCGTCATGCCCAGGGTACCGTGTCCTGCCCTGGTTTCACTGGTGGGGTCTAAGATAGGCAGTTGGAAGGGCGGTATTGTGGTGGGTCTTCCAAGGGTAACTTATACTAGGTAGCAGCTCTTGGGAGCTGACTGTACTTACGACCCATTGGCTTATGGAAACATCTGTCAAAATGAGGGGAAAAGGTAAGGCGTTATCTCTTAAGAATTCTGGTCAATGAGAAATGAGAGTAATTCTGGAGAACCTCTGGGGCAAGGTTTTCTTGCTCTTAGAAAGCAACACCAAGAAGGGAAACAGGCTTGTCTCTCCCCTCTGGATGTTGTGTCTTCATGCTATGCTGGGACTACTGCAGCCACCCTGTTACCATGAGGGGTTAGAGCCTGAGGATGGCATCCTTTTGCCCGGTTATTGAGATACTGAACTAACCAGTCCTGGTGCTGCCCCACCACTGGATTTTACGATGTGAGATTCATTCATTCACTCACTCACTCATTTATGCAATACATATTAAATGAGCACTGATAAATGCCGAGCATTGCCTAAAAGGCATATCGGATCCTTTAGAGGATAAAACACAGGAAGATCTTTGGCCTAAATTTTCTTACTAGTTTAGCCTCCTTGAATTAAGTTTTTTTGTTTTCTGAAACCTTAAGAAACTTATGGTTTAAGAACCATTAGTTCTTAAGAATCAGGTTAACTTACACCCTGATGACTGCACACTGGCTTCACAGGGAGCTAAAGAGCCTACAATTAATAGTGTAAAAATAATCAAAAGGACATGCCTTATGTGATGTGTCTGTAATCGGTGCTTTGGAATCATTTTTCTCCCTGATCTGAACCACTGTCTCTTGGCTGCCACAATGCTACACATTTCTGGCTTACTTCCTATTTTCCTGTCCACTTCTTAGTTCTTGAGTGCTTTCTTATTCCCAGATCATTTTGTTTTAACTTCCAGATCACTCTGGGAGTTAAAGGGATGTGGGAGTACCAAGGGGTTTTCTATCAGGGGCGCTTACTTTCTCATGCTCCATCTCCTCGGAGAAATACCATCAATCCACATGTCTTCATAACCCTGTCTCCACGGACAATTCCAAACCTGCCATCTCCAACCCAGCTCTCCCTCTTGAGTTTCAAATCTGCACAGTGAGCACTCTGCTTAGACATCTGGATATCTCACACTCAGTGTGGTCAAACCATCGTGATATTCCCTTCTCTATACTTGCTTCTCTTCCGTCCCCAGCTTAGGAGACAGGCACCTGCCCTTCGTCCCTCTCCACCAAGACTCCAAGCCAGAGTGCTGAGTGTCAGCCGTGCCTTCACCCTCCCCTTCACTGCCCAAACCTGAGCGGTCACGGGCCCTCCTGACTCCATCTCCACCTCCTATAATTCTCCAGCCTCTCCTCCCCCTTCTCCCATTCCTATTACCCTCATTCTTGCTCATCTGCCATCACATCATCCAAATCCCAGCGACAGTCCCCTAGCTGGACTCCCTGACTCATGCCTTGGTCTCCCTCCAAGTCCTTCTCCCCTGTAGGCTCAGTGATGGGGCTGCATATCCGATCACGCAGAAAACCCTTCCAGAACGCCACGTTGCTCTCGGGACAAAGAACAAGCAGCTAACGTCATTTTCCTGCCTGTAAGCTCTGCCCCAACTCCCCCGATCATACAGACATGCTCTCTCTTGCATTATCCCCAACCTGTGCCTCCTCATGTGTGGGTCCCTCTACTTAGAACATTCCCCCAACGCATCCCACCTTCTCCATGACAATCCTCACCATCCTTCAGGTTTCCTCTAAGACATCAAGCCTTCCAAGATGCTATCCCTGAGTCTCCAGGCCTGGATAACGCGTCCAAGACACCCCACCCCTGAAACACCTTGTACTTTCCTCGTTGCAACCATCAAGCACCTGAACTCATTCTGGGACTGTAAGTTCTATTAGTCAAGGGAGCTCACTTGCCCCTCCTGGTATTCATGACGCCCAGAATGATGCCTTCAACGTCACAAGCATTCATTCAACAAACACACAAGAGATGAATCCACTTGCTGGGGAACGTCTGCTCACAGCTATAATAAAAACTACTTTATTAATTTTTTTCACTTGGGATAGTCATTTCCCGAAAGAACAGTGATATCTGAAAGAGAATCTAGAGCACAATTTCTCTTCATTCTTTATCATTCAATCTGCTTTCCATTTACCCTACTAGGGCTATCCACTGCATTAGGTGCCAAGGTACTACATAAATGATTTTATGTCACTGAGGCCAAAGTAAACATTCTTTTCATTTTCACACAGTTACTCCAAATCACAGCTTCCAGAAGATGCCATTTCTAGGTGAGACATCAGAAACAGCTAAAAATGTGACAAAATAACAGTGCCTGGGAAAGGCTGTGAAAAGCACTACTTCCCATAAACTTCACGGCTTTAAGAATCTATGCACCTGGGACGCCAGATAAACAACGAGACTTAAAAGGCTCAAGTCGACAAATTCGTCTCCTCTGATACAGGAGAGAATTGTTATTTTTATTTTTAAAAGACGACGACCTTTTCATTTAAATACCAGGCTTTTTCGTCATGAGTGTCTGAGAGTGGGGGGTGGGGAATATAGACTCCGCATGAAAGAGTCATCCATTTCAAGGAGGTTCTGTTTGTGTTGATAATTAAAAATAACACCTTCCAAAATGTTGCTCCAACTCGATGAAGGGGGAAAAAGCACACTCAATGCACTTTCTTATTTGTCGTGAAATGTTATCGCTAATTCCCAGCACGCAGGGGAAAGGGAAGACTCTCACTGGCACACGATCACACCTCCCCTACACCCCATCCCTCCCACCCTCCCTTCCTTCTTCGCTGGTGGGATTATGGATCTCCTCCCCCAGGTCTTGGTGTGACTGTAGCGAGCAGTCGCCTAGTGACCAGGGAACTGCATCGGCCTCAACTCCATCCCTGCACACAGCCGCACATCCCAGCTCCTTGCTCCTATTTGGGGACTGGATGCGTGTAATATACGGGGGCAAGAGCATGTCATTTCGTGGAGAGAGAGGGTCTTCTTTCCCTCTCTCCTTCTGATCAGTGATACAAACTCACTGATTGAGTGAGTGAAACACACTCACCCATTACAAAGCACATGACAGGACTATGATAGAACTGAGGTTTCATTGCAAAACCCAGTGTTGAAAAATACAGACCATTTGCCACTGTTATCCTGAATGTTCTTTATATACAGCATCATGATTATTTGTAGAGATCATTTGCAGTAACCACTAGGAGCAGTACTTATCAGTATCCTCTGATAACCAATAGGTAATATATTACAAAGTTTTGTGTGTGTTCCTGTAAGATCCAAGTGCTTCCCAAGTGGCTCAGTGGTAAAGAATCCGCCTGCCAACGCAGGAGACGCAGGTTTGATCTCTGGGGTTGGGAAGGTCTCCTGGAGAAGGAAATGGTGACCCACTCCAGAATTCTCGCTTGGGAAATCCCAGAGACAGAGGAGCCTGGTGGGCTATAGTCCATCAGGTTGCAAAGAGTTGGACATGACTTAGTGACTAGATAACAACAACATAAATTCCAAACAAAGGACAGAAGGTCTAAGTAGAGTTTTTCAGAGTCTACATTCACTGGCTTTGAACCCTTAGGCAAGGCTGTAACCTCACTGGGCCATAGCTGCTTCATTTCCACATTAGAAAAATAACACAGGCCAGGCCAGGTGACCTCATGAGATCCTTGCTAAGTTTGAGAAAAATCAGCACTATTTTACTAACGGCCAAACAGCTCACTGTTTTCAGGATATTCTTCTCCGTAACACTTAGAAGGCACTATTTGTATGTAGAGTATTTGGCATCCGTATACATGAATATAGGAGCTTCCTTGGTAGCTCAGATGATAAAGAATCAGCCTGCAATGCAGGAGACTTCAGTTGGATCCCTGGGTCGGGAAGATCCCCTGGAGGAGGGAATGGCAACCCAAACCGGTATTCTTGCCTAGAGAATCCCACGGTCACAAAGAATCAGATAATCAGACACGACTGAGCAACTAACACTTTCTTTCTATACATGAATATACACCCAAGATAATGTTTCCTATTTAAATAATTGGCAATAAAGTTTCATGTATCATCAGTTCAGTTCAGTCGTGTCCAACTCTTTGCAGCCCCATGGACTGCAGTACTCCAGGCCTCCCTGTCCATCACCAACTCCCGGAGTTTACTCAAACTCACGTCCATCAAATCAGTGATACCATCCAACCATCTCATTCTCTGTCGTCCCCTTCTCCTCCCACCTTCCATCTTTCCCAGCATCAGGGTCTTTTCAAATGAGTCAGCTCTTCGCATCAGGTGGCCAAGGTACTGGAGTTTCAGCTTCAACATCAGTCCTTCCAGTGAATAACAAGGGAAATCAGAGCTCTGATTCTGGATTTTGCCAACACAGGTGAACAGACCAAGTCACATATATATGCAGACAGTCTCAAGCTGGCATTTGTTGTTCTTTTCAGGAAACATATACCGAGCATCGACTATGTCCCGGCAGTACTGCAGGCAGCAGGATGCCTATAAGGTCCATGAACGAATCAGACAGAGATCCTGTCCTGCCTGGTGGAGCTCACATTTCAGTGTGGAGAGACCGATGAGGAAAAGGCTAACACAATATATATATGTAGTTTATAGACTGCAGGTGATAATAGACAGAAGGGAAAAAAGAGAGAAAGAACACAGTGGCGCAGGGTCAGGGGACTATGGACCTATGGGAGGAGGCAACAATTTAAAACCCAGAGCTTCCAAGGGAAGGTTTGTTGAGAAGGTGGCACCTGAGCAAAGAAGTAAAAGAGCAGTGAACCATGGGAACGATGTCTCGGGGAAGAGGGTGCTGGGAAGACTGTGCAGCCAGTGCCGAGGGCAGGGGCTGGAAAGCAGCTGAGATGTCACAAGAGGAAGTTATGAGGAGGCACCGCCCAGGAACTGAAGCAAACTTAGGGGCTGGAGGGCAGATCGCAGAGGGTTTGGGAGGCTGCTGGAGAAACCTGGAACTTCTCTGAGTAGGGGGTGACATGTTCGGATTTACAGAGAACCAAGCGAGAAGCAAAGGCAGCCCAGAGGCTTTAATGTACAAACCAAGACAACTTAAGGGCCCAAGAATTAGGTTACACGTTGTTTAGAGTTAGCAGTAGGAGCGATGCTCCTGTTTCACGGCATTTAGGTCTCTGTGTAAAATATCACCTCCTCCAGAGGGCCTCCATGACTGTGTTGATATAAAATCATGCCCCCAACCCTGAGTTTATCTCCTTACACTACTGCTTGGTTTGCCTGCAGAGTATTCATCACTCCTTGACAGGATATCATATACTTATTTAATTATTTCCTGACTCCTTTGGAAGAATGTAAACTGAGAAGGTGAGGGTTTTACTCTTTTGGTTATCGCTATAGCTTGACACCTGACCACCTGGCTCAGAGTGGGGAGTCAGTACCAATTTGCAGAATGAATGAACGTTCTAGGAATCTAGGAGAACCCTTAAGTTCTCATTAAAAAAAAATAGATTATGAAATTGGTGAATAGTTAAAAATAAGCTGTCTACAAAATGATAGGTTATTTTCCATCATTAGTTGGTTTCACATTTTTATTCTTCAGATTGATGATGGTCCACTGTAATGTTTACGCTGCGCTTTTCACAAAATTGCTATATCCGTATTGTGAGAAATGTGGGAAACGGAGGAAGAAGCATTTAAAATGTTATGTTCCTACTCCGTCATGATTAAACAGTTTAAAATTTTCTTCATAGTTTTCAAAGTTTGCTGCATTTTTATATGGCCTTGATAAATCCAGAGATCAAATACTTTTCTGATTTTTAAAGTTTTATCTAAACTTTCTTCTGAACTCTATACTTCCATGATTTGATAGGGAAACCAATAAAAAATATGAGCCATCCAGTAGCTCCTGCTCATCACACCTGCATTCCATTAAATGAAGGATTCCTGAGCTAGTTTCTACAGATATTGAGAAAATCTCTGCTCTTCAATCCAAACTCTCATTTTGCCTGACTTAAATTTAGTGACCATTTGGGGATTTTAACCTGCTAAGAAAACTATACTCCAGTATTATATATGCAGTATAAAAAGAATACTCCAGTATTCTTGCCTGGAAAGTCCTATGGACAGAGGAGCCTGGGAGGCTACAGTCCATGGGGTCGCAATAGTCAGACACAATTTAGCGACTAAATCAACCAAGAATAAGATAAGGAATTTCTAGGAGAACTGTCAGAATAATCCAAAGGGTTAGTTGCTCAGTCGTGTTCAACTCTTTGCGACCGCATGGACTGTAGCCTGCTAGGCTCCCCTATCCATGGAATTCTCCAGGCAAGAATACCGGACTGGCTTGCTATTCCCTTTTCCAGGAGATCTTCCTGACCCAGGGATCGACCTGGGTCTCCTGCATTGCAGGCGGATTCTTAACCATCTGAGCCATCAGGAAGCCATAAGAAAACCTCAGTAATTCTGAGTTCCCTCTGCCTAAACAGGTGCACTTCTCACATCCCTACAGTTTACCTTTATACTTTCTATAAACAAGTAAGGCATTATTAAGCAAAATCAATAACAAAGAGCTGGAAGAGAAAAGCTCACCTACTAAAGATAAACTGCTTTCCGCATTAGCAATATCATATCCAAAACAGGGTAACTGCAGCGTGAACCCAGGCCGGCCCTGGCAGACGGGCTGACAGTCACTATAGACCACTGAGCAGCTGTCAGGGACTGAATCTGTGCTGGACAGCGCTTTGCTGCCAGATGACCAGACTCAGGTGCTAACAGACTCGGTGCCAAATGAGGACTGACCAGCCAGGCAACGAGGAAGGACGGCTGAAAACCTATGAAATTTATCTCTGAAATGAACAACCTGGAAAAGTGCAAGGCTGTTGGCCCCTTGCTGTTCACTCAGGTTGTGGCAATCAAAGTTTGTCTGTTTTACTCCCTAGGCTCTCAGACACAGCCGCTGACTGATGCTGTAGGAAAGGGAAGGATGATGACAAGCAAACGACGTATTTAGAGGCTTAGAGGACGAGAGGGGAAGGACGAGAAGGCGATGAAATCAGACATCGAGGGGCCGGGTTCTCTGCTACCCACATGGTAGGACAGTCGTGAAGGGGGCTGAAGATTCCTGAACCTGAAAGGGGACTACGAAGTCCCTTCGTAACACTGAAGGGGGCCTGAGCTAGAAGAGGAATGTCAAGGGTTCCAAAAAATACATAGGATGATGATGATGAAATTATGACCAATAGAGGTTTGTTAACAATTTCTCAAGGATTTATGGAATGACTGCCACCAGTGCACTCTGCACATTGTTACAGACGGAACTGCATCCATCCCTGCCAACTGTCCACATTTGCATGTGAAGCCCAAACCCCCAATGGGACTGCATTTGGAGATGAGGCTTTTAAGGAAGTAATGAGGTTAAATGAGGTCTGAAGAGTGGGCCTTGGTCCAACAGGACTGATTTTCTTGTGAAAAGAGGAAGACACACCAGGACTGCACACACAGAAGACCACGTGAGGTCACAGGGAGCTGGCAGCCGTCTGCAAGCTGACAGGCGGCCACAGCAGAAACCAACCCCGCTGGCACCCGGATCCTGGACTTCCAGCCTCCAAAACCATGGGGAAACGCATTTCTGTAGTTTAAGTCACCCAGCCTCCGGTATTTTGTTATGCCAGCTTTGGCAATCTAATGCAGATATGTGATCTCATGTCATCCACATTATATTATCATCCACACTTTCAAATACAGAAACAGAAGCACCAGAGGTGTTCAGCAAGTTGACTAAAGTTGCACAGCTCTTGCGAAGTGAAACTAGAACTGAATGCAAGCAATGATTTCAGGACTCACGTTCCTAACAGCTGATGAAACAGAATACAAGGTCATGTGATTAATATCTACAGTGACAAAAAAAAGAAAAACAATGCTTTTATCAGAAAAATCTACAGTAAATACAATTTACTTTTCAATTTTACTTCTCCCCTTCTCATCATCCAAACACTAAGTATTCTGATGAGAAAGCCTGTCTCAAGCTTCTCTATCTGAGGTTTGGGGGGGTCTGGCAGCAAGCCTACAAGGTCCATGTTCTCTTGGAGTTTACGGGCCAGTGAGGAAGCCCAGTCAACCACCGAATGGAAAAAAGCAGACACTGATAAGCACAAAGACAGAAATAAAACCGGAAGTTGTGGTGACAGGTGGGGGCCAGACCGTCCTTTTCTCCACAGCCAGTGACCGAACGCATGCCATGAGATGACCTCAAACAGGACCCAGCTCCTAATTCTGGGGCAGCTCCTAGTGTGGGCTGGCAGCCCCCAGACTCAATGCACCCCCCATTTCTTCCCCTATAACGTGGGTCTTTTGCTCTAATGGTCTCAGTTCAGTTCAGCCGCTCAGTCATGTCCAGCTCTTTGCGACCCCATGGACTGCAGGATGCCAGGCCTCCCTGTCCATAACCATCTCCCAGAGTTTACTCAAACTCATGTCCTTTGAGTCAGTGATGCCATCCAACCATCTCATCCTCTGTCATCCCCTTCTCCTCCCGCCTTCTATCTTTCCCAGCATCAGGGTCTGTCTTCTCTAATGGTCTACGGCTTCCTTGATTAAGTCAGAAAGTTATTCAGGCAATATTTACCCTAACTCAGTTATTAAGCTAGAGAAGGCAACAGCAACCCACTCCAGTACTCTTGCCTGGAAAATCCCATGGATGGAGGAGCCTGGTGGGGCTGCTGTCTATGGGGTCGCACTGAGTTGGACACGACTGAAGCACCTTAGCAGCAGCAGCAGTTATTAAGCATAATGGAAATTATAAAGACTATAATAAAATGTATTCTCTCCTTCAGAGGATTCCTGAAGTTTTCCAGTGAGAGACATAAAGGTTGCAGGAAGAACGGAGGGAAGGGGAGGGATCATTGAACTGGATTGAACAGGCTTTAGTGCTGACAGTAATAGCCCTTGGATGCTGACTGTGGAATACCATACCTGTAGTCAGACACTTTCCATCTTCACTGGAGAGGGAATGTGGAGAAAGCAGTTTGAGATGAAAGAGGGAAAGTTAAGATCAACAAAAGGGTGGGTTTGGGGGACCTTAAAGAAGGCTGTGTGCTGAAGAATTGATGCTTTTCAAATTGTGGAGAAGACTCTTCAGAGTCCCTTGGACTGCAAGATCAAACCAGTCATTCCTAAAGGAAATCAACCCTGAATATTCATTGCAAAGACTGATGCTGAAGCTCCAATACTTTGGCCACCTGATGCAAAGAGCCAACTCATTAGAAAAGACTCTGATGTTGGGAAAGACTGAGGGCAAAACAAGAAGGCAATAGAGGATTAGATGGTTAGATACCATCACTGACTCTACGGACATGAGTTTGAGCAAACTCCTGGAGATAGTGAAGGACAGGGAAGGCTGGAGTGCTGCAGTCCATGGGGTTGCAAAGAGTTGGACATGACTGAGCGACTGAACAAAAACAGAAAGACATTGGATAAAAGTGACAAAGTTATGGATTCTTTTTTTTTCTGGAGAGCCTAATCAGCCAAAGAAACTGTCTCTTGGCATGGCTTGCTCAGAAGTAGAAGGCCAGCATGCCTCACCCATGAGGTGCCAGAAGGCTATAATTAATGAAGAATTAGTCATTCAGTCAAGTCCAACTCTTTGCTACCCCATGGACGGTAGTCTGTCAGGCTCCTCTGTCCATGGAATTATCCAGGCAAACATACTAGAGTGGGTTGCCATATCCTATGCCAGGGGATCTTCCTGACCCAGGGATTGAACCTGGGTCTTCTGCACTGCAGGCAGATTCTTTACCATCTGAGGCACCAACTAATCCAGGAAACTTGAAATAATACAACTTCATACGCTACCAGTGAGTGGTGGTGAAGATTTTTTGTGTATTTAGTGAAATATACATGGGAAGATCACGTGTGTGTTTGAGGCTGTGGGTATGATTGTTGACAGGGTACACTTGAACTCCTGGTTTGCCTGACTGAAAATATTCCAGAAGCCTTTCTAATACATTCATGATACATGACAACTTAGTTTTATTCAATAAACTTTACTAATTCGGATTCATTTTTAAAAACCCTTAAGAGTTGGCTAAAAATAAAGATTGAACTTTAAAACGTGTTAAAAATAGACTGGGTTTTATTTCATTAGTTTTAGAACACTCTAAATTGACACAGATTTTTCACTCTAATTGTTGCCTAGGAGATCTTATTATTACATACAAGGCCCTTACAACTTGCAGCATCTCAGAGTGGCAAAGTGTTCTAAAAATACTTTAAAAGTGCCATCGGGATACTCCATGACAGGGGTGATGAGGTGAGTTGTACCAGAGGAATAAGGACCAACTCACTGAGGACAGCAGAATCGGAGAAAAACACCCAGGTTAGAAACACACCTGCCTTTTGGTGTCAGGACACACACTCAGCACACAGAGGACCTACGAAAATGTGGTGAACTGTCAGAATTACAAGATCACTTTGATGGTTAAGGTGGATCTTTAAAGGAGAGTGTGTGATTTAATAATCTGGCCCAACAAACAAGACTAGCGTCAAATAGTAAGACCTGAAGAGTATATACTGACGACCGTAACAAAGATGGAATAAGAGTATGTCATTTCTCCTAAAGGACTTCCCTGGTGGCTCAGAGGTCAAGAATCTGCCTGCCAATGCCGGAGATGCAGGTTTGATTCCTGGGTCGGGAGGATACCCAGGAGAAGGAAACAGCAACCTACTCCAGTATTCTTGCCTAGGAAATCCCACAGAGGGACCTGGTGGGCATCAGTCCGTGGGGTTGCAAAGAGTCAGACACGACTGAGCAACTAAGCAGAGCACAGAGACTAAAGAACATTGCTCATAAAGCTTTAAGTGACGGGTGATGAGGGGAAGGGTGGAGAGGAAGGAGAAGGGTTGGCGGGGGGCCGGTGATGACTAGTTAATACGCTGTGTAAACCACTGTGTAGCTTTGTATTTAAAGGCAGTAGTTCAACCAGCAAAAGACACATGATAAATGACTGGCGAACACTTGTGGACACATTCACAGAGCATTTGTAATCATTGTAAATATTATCATTTGAAATCTCTTACGTGTACATTTATATTTTATCATTTTCTCCACTTTGATTCTCCTAGTCCTGGGAGATGAACTGCCCAAAAAAAGCTGTTCGGGATATTCTAGACGCTTGTGGATTTTTAACATTTGTCTTGGGAATCCCTGGTGCCTGAAAGAACCGAAGCAATTAAATTCACCCCAGCTGTGTGTGTTCAGACACCAACAGGCTCACCCCCAGTACTGACACCATTCCTGGGGCCCCATCACTTTTCTTAGCATCCCGAGGTTTGATTCCAAAGCTGAGAAAAAGGGAGGGTTCACCTTCGTGACAATACCAATCACTTCAGCGCTGTCAGCTCCATTCTCTGATCTCTCCAGAAGTGTCTGGAGTTTTACAGGTTCAAACTCTGACAAAGCAATGTAGAGAACGAAATCCTACTCTGAGAAACACACACACACAGATTCCAAGCATGGCTTCTTTCTGGCCCATGGAGCCTGGAGTGGTCCCCTTACCTTTGTCATAGATTTCCTTCAAGACCCCTCGTTTTATCAGCTCTTCTCTGCTTTGTCTCATGGATATTTTCCTTTCCAGGGCTGTAAGCAAAACACAGAGAAGCAGGTGTGAGTCGGTAACAAAGACCATTAAAAAAAAAAGGCATATTTTAAGATGTACTAAAATATAATGTATGGGAAAGGTTCTGTAAGTCATACTTGGCTAATGTAAGCTAATGATACCAGTGAACAGCTACTATGATCAGCATCTTAATCTGCTTATTTCATTTCATCTTCAAAACAATCCAATTACCTATGATGCAGGTGTTTTCACTTCACTTTATTTAATCATGATATATGGTTGAGGAAACTGTACCACAGGGCAGCTCAACCACCTCTCAGAACCACACTGGGAAGCCAGAAACGCTAACTTCATCCTTGGTTTCACTTCTGCATCACACAGCATCTTCTAGAGTGTGACCTTTCCTCAGAAAGGGATTCCTCAAAAGGGGTTCCTCTTTTAATTACCTAGTTCATACAGATCATGTCTTATTGTCTTCTTGAGGATTTAGTCGCTTCTCAACTATTAAAAGATGGTATGAAAACATCTCTTCTAAAGCTCCCTGGATTGGTACCCAGGTACCCAAGGAGAGACTGAAGGGGTGGGGGAAGACCTCCAAGGGACACCCACCCGTCTCTCTCGGCTCCAAGCGAGGAATAAAGGAATGGTTCAGTTCCCAAATGTCTCTCTACGAGGACCCAACCACTCACCTGAGCCAACTGCTCAGGCAAGTAGGGGCTGGGGGAGGGAAGAGGAAGCATTTCCTTGGATCAGTGGTGTGATGGAGGGCAAGTCAACTGGGAACAGAGCCCATGAGTGGGGAAGGGGGAGGGGGCGGCACACAGGGCAGGCCAGTGGCTCCAGGCAGGACGGGGGGGGGGGGATTGGTAGGGCCTGTAGAGGAAACAAAGCTATTCCAGCACTGACATCCAGGAAGCACTGAGAGGAGGAAGTGAGAAGTGGTTGTGGTCCCTTCGATCAGCTTGAGATTCTTTGCCTGCTTTGGTTACACAGTCATCCAGGGGGCAGGGGCAGGGGGTCAGAAACATCAGTTATAAAATATGAAAACAATTTTAAGCAGATAAATTTAGATACAGTTTAATTAAACACACACAAGTCTCAATAGAATTTAATGCAAAAAATATATGAGTAAGACTAGAAAGAAAGCAAGGAAACAAGAATTATGATTGAACTCTGTTACCCACTAGCTGTCCGATCTTTACCAAGTCATTCTGCCAGTCTGGAAAGACACTGATGCCTCCTCTGCCACCATTGAACAGGTCCAGCCTGGGGCCCAACAACTATATGACAGTAAAAAGCTCTCTGGGTTATCCTCAAGCATATCAGGACCGAAAATCCCTGATGATCCATTTTGAAACTTATTTTAAAAATGTATTCTAACGCCCTCCCTTAGATTACCATGAATCCAGTGGTATGAGAAGGAAAAATAAATGTTAGCCCTGGCAGACAGCTTACTGAGAACATATTAAGAAGAAGATGGATGTATATAAACCTATAGCCCCCAGAAGTGAGGGCAGGAAGGCTGTATGGAAGGATAAGGGTTAGAAGCGAGTGGGGAAACTATCGAGCAGTGTTCGCTTTGGGAGGTGAAGGAGTTTTATGTCCTGAACCAAAGGACAAGATATGGTGGGAAGAGGGCAGAAAGAGCTCTCGTGCAGAAGGGGGATGCCCGGGGAAGGGGAAGAGAAGTGTGTGCCATTAGGTCAGAAAGTTCTGCCTGATTTTAAAAAACATTTGCTCAGCAGCACAGTAGGAAAGACTGAATAGGCAAGATGAAGTGGGGGTTTTCAAGGTAAAAGTTTATTAGCGACCTTCCGGAGGAATAAAGAAGTGTCGTCCTGTCCTGAACCATGTAAATGAACAGATTTCCCTTCAACAAAACAAGTTTCCCAGGGGCTTTTCAAAACCGTGGAGTAAAGCGGGTGAAGCAGAGGCACAGACAGAAACGAAGGATCTGCAGGTAGGCGGGCAGAGCCCTGGACACGGAGGTCCGAGAGCTCCAGCACCAGCAGAATATGGATGCTCTCAGGCCAACCGCTGTTATCTGGACCTCAGCTGTCTCTCCACACTCAGTCAACAACTGAGGACCAGCTGCCCACAGTGCAAGGGACTCCATCGGGGCTGCGGATGCTGGTAAGCAGAGGGACAGCCCCTCCCTCCCAGAGATCACAGGCTAAGGTGCGATTTGGTCATCAAAGGAGACGCCACCTCATCCATGACTGCAAACTGAGATGGGCCTCAAAAGAAGACATACTTCCATCAGAGCATATGCTAAATAACTTCCTCCACGGGGGAGTTGGGGCTTCCCTGGTGGCTCAGCAGTAAAGAACCCGCCTGCCAATGCAGGACACTCGGGTTCAACCCCTGAGTTGGGAAGATCCCCTGGAGAAGGAAATGGCAACCCACTCTAGTATACTTGCCTAGGAAATCCCACAGACAGCAGAGCCTGGCGGGTCACAGCCGATGGGGCTGCAAAAGAGTCGGACATGACTGAGTGCCTGAACAACAGCAACAACTGGGGAATTAGAGAAGGCTTTTCTCAGGAAGAGACCCCCAAGTTGGGTCTGAAAGCTGAATGTATGTTATCTTAGCGCAGGGCAGTTGGGGAGGAAGTGGAAAACACTCCAGACAGAGCAAGCAGAGAGGAAGTCAGTGTGACTGCACAGCCAATACCAGTTGGAGGATGATGGTTTGAAATGGCAGTCAGAGGGGCAGGGGGCACTGGGCCATGCAGGGCCCTGACCACGTTCTTCTAAGGGAAATGTGAAGAAACTGATCGGGTTTGAGTTATTTGACAGACCAAGTCCACTTCAGCACGGAGGACAGACTGGATGGAGGCCAGTTACTGGATGATTGCAGAAGTCTGGGCAGAAGATGACGGTAGCTACACAAAGATGCTGAAGATAAACATGAAGTTGTTAAATGAAAAAAAAAAAATAGTGACCACAAGAGCAAAAACATCAGTTAAAAACAAAAATAGCAAATCTAAGCAGATGATTAAATTAAACTTTTGCCCACAGTAAACAAGAGGGCAGCATTAAAATACAAGGATTAGATATACAGCATATATCTAAAGATATATGGTGAAGATATCTAAAGATATAAAGGTGAAGGGGCTTCCCCAGTGGCTCAGTGGTAAAGAATCTACCTGTGACACAGGAGACCCGGGTTTGATCCCTGGGTTGGGAAGATTCCCTGGAGGAGGAAATGGCAATCCACTCCAGTATTCTTGCCAGAAAATCTCACGGACAGAGGAGCCTGGTGGACTACAGTCCCCAGTGACGCAGAGAGTCAGACACGACTCAGCAATTGAGCATGAGCACGGGCACATAAAGGTGAATTTCTAAAACCAATTATTTTAACCTCTAACACAATAGAACCAAACCAGAAAAAGCCGGAAGCTGACTTCCCCCGCCAAAATGAAAATATACGTTAGGTAGCAACAATGCAAATCCTTGGCTCTTCAGAAAAGAACCAAATCTCTGGGCTGCAGTAATGCAGTAAATGTAAAACACTGTAAAAGGCTTTCAAGATAGTCCTGTGGCAACTGAGACACCAAAATAAAGTTGCATCAACAAGCAAATGTGCAAATGCTAAAGCAGTGATATCCAGTCTAAAATTCCACACCAACATATGAAACAGCCTAAGGAGGAAAAGGGGGGAAATGACTGATTGGCTTTTATAGACCAACAAAGAATTAGAAGAGTAGATCCAAACACTTTTTAAAAAGCTTCACATATCCCCTCTTTCTTGCCTGAAATGAGTGAGAGAAGGACTTCTCAATTACTGTACCCAATACAGCTCCCAAAAACATATGAAAAGGTTAGCCCATCTAAGGAAGGATCTCTAAGCTTGTCATTAAATAAAATATTAATGTAAAAGTTATCCAGGAAACCTTGAAAAGCATAGTTATTCTTGCACCTTTATCAACATCTATTGGCCACGTCTTTTTATTTTCCATTTTTTTGATCTGTTGACATCTTGGGGCCACGCTGATCCTAGAGTTGGGCCCTCATGGGGAGCCTGCCTTTCCCATGCAAACCGACCTATCCAGAGCCCCACCCTCAACCACCTCCTTCACAGAGTTATCACGGAAAATAGGCCACTCTTCCTCTGCCCTATTCACCACAGGGCCAGGTACCAGACAACTGGAGACACTCCTTAAGCCCCAGAGTCCACTACAATGAGTCAAACCAGCCAGGTAAGCCCATTTACCCTGTCCTGCCCATTGCTTCTTGTGGAAACCACGAAAAAAGGCTCGTGCCCACCTTTTCCTCCCATTCTTTCTGTTTCCTGAACAACCCGCTTTGGCCATCCACGGCCTGGCATGCCCTTTCTCTTGCAAGCTGTGAGGATAACAAACTCTTTTCAATGGCAATCGTCTCGATCTGCTGGCTTCACTATATCTGAATAACAAGAAAACCTACATTTAAAAACATACCTATCATTGCACTGGTTTGTAAACAAAGGTAAAAAACTAAGGTTATTTTTTTCCACAGCTTTATGTTCCACTCTATTGCTCGGAAGTCTGTTTACAATTGAGTGAAAGCTTTATAAATAGGAAGCCTGGTGAAAAAAGGACTCTCAACAGTAAATTCCATCAAAGCCCAGAGACCAACTCTGGTAACGGAATGACAGCAGTTTTAATCACTTTTGTAAACTTTTTTTTGAGCCAGTACTGCAGTTTATGCTATGTTTACTAAAAGCCAGTTCCCCATCACCTCCAATTAATTTTTTCAGTTTCCCTATACATTTGGATTTGTGCTAAGCCAAGGAATCCTATGCTTCTTTGACATCAAAGAATTAAAACTGGCATTTTGGAAGGGCTTGTTCTTGCTTAGTGAATGCCTGGGCTGGATAAATTTGTTAAAAATAGCTAGAACATTCTCTTTTTATTTTCTGCATGTGCACACAAATTTTTTGAAAATTTATGGAAATAGATGAAGCATTTTAACAGTAAATAATTTAAGAAATAGAAAACAAACTTCTTTTTCATTGTCCCTCCTTCTAAACACCCAGCTCATCACCTCTCACCACTGCCTTTCTTTGGTAATGTCCTTCTCTCTTTCCTCTGTCTCTCTCCGCTCCATTTCCACACACTCCCAAACTATATAAATACCGTTTTTAAAACCACAAATGGGTGCATTCTGCTCACATTATTCCACAACTCTTTTTTTCTCCTCTCATTTATGAATATGTTTTGGAAATCTTCCCGTTGGTACATACAGAAAACACCTCATTCTTTTTGAGTACTGCCTACCATTACATGGATCTAAGTGCCAAATTCAGACTTAAATTGAAGAAAGTAGGGAAAACCACTAGACCAGTCAGGTAGGACCTAAATCAAATCCCTTACGCTTATACACTGGAAGTAACAAATAGATTCAAGGGATTAGATCTGATAGATAGAGTGTCTGAAGAACTATGGACGGAGGTTCGTGACACTTTACAAGAGGCAGGGATCAAGATCATCCCCAAGGAAAAGAAATGTAAAAAGGCAAAACGGTTGTCTTAGGAGGCCTTACAAATAGCTGTGAATAGAAGAGAAGTGAAAGGCAAAGGAGAAAAGGAAAGATATACTCATTTGAATGCAGAGTTCCAAAGAATAGCAAGAAAAGAAAGCCTTCCTCAGCGACCAATGCAAAGAAATAGAGGAAAACAACAGAATGGGGAACGACTAGAGATCTCTTCAAGAAAATTAGAGATACCAAGGGAACATTTCATGCAAAGATGGGCTCAATAAAGGACAGAAATGGTCTGGACCTAACAGAAGCAGAAGATATTAAGAAGAGGTGGCAAGGATACACAGAAGAACTGTACAAAAAAGCTCTTCATGATCCAGATAATCGCGATGGTGTGATCACCAACCTAGAGCAAGACATCCTGGAATGTGAAGTCAAGTGGGCCTTAGGAAGCATCACTACCAATGAAGCTAGTGGAGGTGATGGAATTCCAGTTAAGCCATTTCAAGTCCTAAAAGATGATGCTGTGAAAGTGCTGCACTCAATATGCCAACAAATTTGGAAAACTCAGTAGTGGCCACAGGACTGGAAAACATCAATTCCAATCCCAAAGAAAGACAATGCCAAAGAATGCTCAAACTACCGCACAATTGCACTCATCTCACACGCTAGCAAAGTAATGCTCAAAATTCTGCAAGCCAGGCTTCAACAGTACATGAACCATGAACTTCCAGATGTTCAAGCTTGTTTTAGAAAAGGCAGACGAACCAGAGATCAAATTGCCAACATCCGCTGGATCATGGAAAAAGCAAGAGAGTTCCAGAAAAACATCTATTTCTGCTTTATTGACTAGGCTAAAGCCTTTGACTGTGTGGACCACAACAAACTGTGGACAATTCTTAAAGACATGGGAATACCATGAGAATACTTGAGAAATCTGTATGCAGGTCAGGAAGCAACAGTTAGAACTGGACATGGAACAACGGACTGGTTGCAAATAGGAAAGGAGTACGTCAAGGCTGTATATTGTCACCCTGCTTATTTAACTTATATGCAGAGTACATCATGAGAAACACTGGGCTGAATGAAGCACAAGCTGGAATCAAGATTGCCGAAATACCAGTAACTTCAGATATGCAGATGACACCACCTTTATGACAGAAAGCGAAGAGAAACTAAAGAGCCTCTTGATGAAAGTGAAAGAGGAGAGTGAAAAATTTGGCTTAAAACTCAACATTCAGAAAACTAAGATCATGCGTCTGGTCCCATCACTTCGTGGCAAATAAATGGGGAAATAGTGACAGACTTTATTTTTTGGGCTCCAAAATCACTGCAGATGGTGATTATAGTCATGAAATTAAAAGACTCTTGCTCCTTTGAAGAAAAGCTATGACCAACCTAGACAGCATATCAAAAAGCAGAGACATTACTTTGCCAACAAAGGTCCATCTAGTCAAGGCTATGGTTTCTCCAGTGGTCATGCATGGATGTGAGAGTTGGACTATAAAGAAAGCTGAGCGCCGAAGAATTGATGCTTTTGAACTGTGGTGTTGAAAAAGACTCTTGAGAATCCCTTGGGCTGCAAGGAGATCCAACCAGTCCATCCTAAAGGAAATCAGTCCTGAATATTCATTGGAAGGACTGATGTTGAAGCTGAAACGTCAATACTTTGGCCACCTAACGCAAAGAACTGACTCATTGGAAAAGACCCTGATGCTAGGAAAGATTGAAGGCAGGAGGAGAAGGGGACGACAGAGGATGAGATGGTTGGATGGCATCACCGATTTGATGGACATGAGTTTGAGCAAGCTCCGCAAACTGGTGAAGTACAGGGAGGCCTGGAGTGCTGCAGTCCATGGGGTTGCAAAGAGTTGAACATGACTTAGTGACTGAACTGAAGTGGCAGAACTTATTTCACCATCTGAAACTGAAGGAAGTTTAAGTTGCTTCACCTTTTTGGGCCTATAAACATTGCCACTGTGATTATATCTGTTCAGGCATCCACATGAACAGGCATAAGAATTTTTCTAGTATGTATCACTAGACTTACTGGGCAGAGGGTGCTTTTGATGTGCTCCAGTACTGATGGAAGAAAGAAACTCTTATATTTCATAAAATGAGGAAATGGGGAAAAAAAGCAATATCAATTCTTTTTAGTCATCTGCTTCTTCTCAGAGTACCAGGGCAGGGAGCTATTCATATATTTCTCTAGGATAATCTATCTTTGTTGAATTCTCTGCACAACTTCCTTAAATTACACTCTGTATGGGATAGAAGTTTGAAGGGGAAAAAACAATTGATAAATGATGAAATCTACAGTAGCTTACTGCGGAGCCTCATGCCTTCAGTGGTTAAAATAGTCAGCCTGCCAAGTATTGGGTTGGCCAAAAAGTTCATTTGGGTTTTTCCGTAAGATGGTGTGGGAAAACCTGACTGAACTTCTTGGTTAATCCAGGAAAATCTGTAGCCTTTATCCCTTTAAAATTTGACAACTTCAGTGAAAGTGAATTTAGGCTAGAGATCTACAACTAACAAATGGAAAGAGCCTCTGGAACCTGGAGTCTACCTATACTTCCCATATGACATCATAAGAGGAGGATTATTAATATGATGTAACAACTACAGACTAGAAAAACCCAACACGAAACAATGAACCCACGTTTATATTATTTCCATCTTCTTTAAGATGAAGAGACTCTCCAAGTTAAGTGCATACAAACAATATATACAAGAGAAGAAAGAAAAGCAAAGATTTGGAGGAACAGAATAAACCCAGAAGTCTTCCATTTCAAAAGATTAGAGAGCCAATGCCATTTATCTCTTATTTCATAAGACAAATGAGAAAAGCAACAACACTGTTGATCTAAGTGGAGTAGGAAATGGCAACCCACTCCAGTATTCTTGCCTGAAAAATTCCATGGTAAGAGGAGTGTGGTATACATTTCATGGGTTGCAAGGAGTTGGATACAACTGGGCACGCATGTCAATCTAAATGCCGTGTTGAAGAAAGAAGTAAAAAAAATTCAATCCTAAATGCTTAGTTTTAGACAGAATGGTATGATAAACACATTCAAGAACTTCTGTTAATCTAGAAGCAATCTGTGTAAGCACCAAATTTTTACCAACTCAGATGATTTCAGGAATCCTATGCATATCTAAACATTTTGCTAAGTGTAGAGTCACTAGGCAAGAAGGTTTTTCCATTGATTATCCAAAGAAAAACTTACTGAACCTAATTCAAGATGAAAAACATCTTTTAAAATATTTCATAATTAATATCAAATGATCAATATCAGAGACTGAACAACAAGGTCTTACTGTATAGCACAAGTAAATTCAATACCCTGTGATAAATCACAGAGGAAAAGAACATGAAAAAGAATGTGTGTGTGTGTGTATATATATATATATAAATAAATGAATATATATATTATGTATATTGTATATGTTGTATATATACATAATATATATATAAATGAATCACTTTGTTGTACAGCAGAAATCAACACAACATTGTAAATCAATTACAGTTCAATAAATTAAAAACAAAACAAAACAAAACAGAGGCACTGTTGAAAACTCTTTTCCCTCTAAAAATCGAAAGCATGTGGAAATCCCACCTAAAGGGTAGAAACTAACAGTTCAGTGTCTTCATCACATAAGCATAGCTCCGTATTTCCCCCCATTGTTACAATGTGAACTTCAGCGACGGTGCAAGTGGACTGAGTACGTGAATGAAGTTCCTAATTTCCAGTACGGCAACCCACCCACTGTACTTAGCTGGTAGCTAGCTTAGATAAACTCTTCACAGCCCGTGAGGCAGGAGATGAGATTATTTGTTTCCTGTTGCTTGTGATCACACCCAAGTCATCTAGATCAGCACTTCCCACAGTCTGTTCTGCAGAATAGTAACCCCCCGAGATGCTCTGCGGAAAGGGTTTGAGGACAGTAATTTTGGGAAATGCCAGGTACCACTAGAGAACCACTGTATTCATTAGCAGGAGAGGACCTACAGAAACCAGTTTAAGCCAGTGTTTCTTTCAAATTCATTTGACAATATAACCCTTTCATAGAGGACCATGGGGACTTTTATTCTGAGGAAAATCTTTTGGGAAACACCAATCTAAATGTCAGGCTGGGACTTCCCTGGTGGTCCAGGGGTTAAGAATCCACCTTCCAAGGCAGCGGATGTGGGTTTGATCCCTGGTAGGGAAACTAAGGGGTTTCCCAGGTGGCTTAGTGGTAAAGATTTTACCTGCCAGTGCAGGAGCCCCAGGTGCGATCCCTGGGTCAGGAAGATGCCCTAGAGGAGGACATGGCAACCCCCTCCAGTATTCCTGCTAGGATAATCCCGTAGACAGAGGAGCCTGGAAGGCTGCAGTCCATGGGGTCACAAAGAGTCAGACTCGACTGAGCATGCATGCAGGGGACTAAGATCCCACATGCCAAGAGGCAACTGACCTGTGTGCCACAACCAGAGAGCCTGAGCCGCAGCGAAGGACCACCCATGATGCAACGAAGACCCTTCATGCCACAGCTGGGACCCAATGCCGCCAAATAAATAAATATGAAAAAAATTAAAATAAATGCTAGGTTGCAGGAAGCGTATCTTGTAAAAAGGAGCCAGGGAGGTCAGCTCTTCCAACACAGCAGGGACACAGAGGGGCCAAGATCTTTTACAAAGACCTTTCTGGTCAAAGTTTGAGTCAAACAGAATTGAAAACCTGAAGTCCTGCCATATAAAATGAGCAAGGCGTGACCAACCAGAAAGATCCGAACGGAGCAGAGTGACCAGCCATCCACCTGTTTGTCTTGTGGTCCTGGTGGGAATTTCAGTTGGGAGACATCTGTATTCCAGCGGTCTCCCTGGATGGGCAGCCCACTATCCATCCCCCAAATAAGTAAAGACTAGACACAGCCTTGATCAGCTCCATATTAAAGTGAAGTCGCTCAGTCGTGTCCAACTCTTTGCGACCCCATGGACAGTAGCCTACCAGGTTCTGCTGTCCATGAGATTTTCCAGGCAAGAATACTGGAGTGGGCTGCCATTTCCTTCTCCAGGGGATCTTCCCAACCCAGGGATCGAACCCGGGTCTCCTGCATTGCAGACAGATGCTTTACCATCTGAGCCACCAGGAAAGCCCAAAATAACAGCTTGGCTTTGGACATAATTGGTTTTCTGACAGTAATGTAGACAGTATAATTTCCTCTGGAGTCAAAGAGCATGAAAGTTGGACATGTCATTAGCACAGATGAGGCCATTTATTTTCCTCTTTACTGTGGGAGAAGTGCCTGCAGCCAGGCCCCACCAGAGCCTTATCTACGCATGAAGTGTAGGAGAAAAAGGATCACAAGCTTGTTTTTAAGCTGTAAGTTGTGTTGTTAACAGCACGTTTCTCATGGATCTTGATTTGGATCCTGGTTTGAACAAACTAGCTATAAAAGTGTTTGGGGGAGTCAGTTGGGAAAATGTGAATATTAGATGGTATCGTGTTGTGGTTAGTTGCTCAGTCATGTCTGACTCTTTGTGACCCCATGGACTGTAGCCCGCCAGGCTCCTCTGTCCATGGGGATTCTTCAGGCAAGAATACTGGAGTGGGTTGCCATGCCCTCCTCCAGGGGATTTTCCCAACTCAGGGAGTGAACCCAGGTCTCCCCCATCGCAGGCAGATTCTTCACCATCTGAGCCACCACGGAAGTTCTAGATGATATTAGGGAATTACTATTAGTTTTGCTACCTATGATAATGGTCTTGGAGTGATATAGGAGATTTTCCTGAGTTTTTAGAGATGAATGATTAGAGATGTCTGTCATTTATTTTGATTTAAAAAAACCATGAATATGGCCATATCTTAGTAACTCTTAGGTGATGGCTGTATCACTACACAATTGTACAATGATATCATCATATGATTCTCTCATGTTGGAAAATTCTCAAAATAAAAAGTTAACACACAAAAATGAATGAATCCTACAAGTAATGCTGAGTTAAAAGAGTAAGACAAACGAACACACATACTGTGATTCCATTTACATAAAGTTCAAATGCTGGAAAAACTAAATGTATGGTTTAGAGATGTATGTTCTCTAAACTTCAAAACTACAAAGAAAGACATGATGAAAATACAGGACAGTGACCACCTTTGATGGGAAGGAAACCTGCAACCAGAAGGCGCATTAAGAGATTCCCACATGCTGTCTCTCTAGCTCTCTCTCTCTCTCTATATATATATATATATATACACACACACACACACACACACACACACACACACACACACACACACACAGACTTGGCAGCAGTTATATGCCGTTCGCTTTAAAACCATCTGTTAAACTATACATTGAGGTTTAATGAATTTTCTCAATGTACGTTTTATTTTCCAAAGCAAAAACATTCAAAGGACCTTCTTACTAACTCTGCTTCTCTTTTTACTGATCCAATAGTCTCTGAAGGGGAATAAGAACCCTAGACAGCATATAATGCAATTATACAGCTGGCCAGCAGACTAGAAAGAAAAGATGATCGTAAGACAATAAAAGTCACAAGTTCTTTCCTAGTCATTTCTTTAAATAGTTCAGATATCAACACAGAATGATTTCTCTTAATGCCTTCCAGTATCTGGACAGCAGGAGAGAGACCTTAAGTTTTGGGGGGAAGAAAGCTGACAGAAAGTTTTAGAGGTGAGTAGTTTTGCAGAACCAAGAATTCAGGTTTTTGAAAATAGGGTAGACTATTCTTGAGGTCCATGTACTCTTGGAGAAGGACAAGGCAACCCACTCCAGTGTTCTTGCCTGGAGAATCCCAGGGATGGGGGAGCCTGGTGGGCTGCTGTCTATGGGGTCGCACAGGATTGGACATGAGTGAAGCGACTTAGAAGCATTCTTGAGGTCCATCCTGGAAGCAACATGTAAGAAGGAATTTAGGGGAGCGTTGCAATGTATGGATGTGAGAGTTGGACTGTGAAGAAGGCTGAGTGCCAAAGAATTGATGCTTTTGAACTGTGGTGTTGGAGAAGACTCTTGAGAGTCCCTTGGACTGCAAGGAGATCCAACCAGTCCATTCTGAAGGAGATCAGCCCTGGGATGTCTTTGGAAGGAATGATGCTAAAGCTGAAACTGCAGTACTTTGGCCACCTCATGCGAAGAGCTGACTCACTGGAAAAGATTGATGCTGGGAGGGATTGGGGTCAGGAGGAGAAGGGGACGACAGAGGATGAGATGGCTGGATGGCATCACTGACTCGATGGATGCGAGTCTGAGTGAACTCTGGGAGTTGGTGATGGACAGGGAGGCCTGGCGTGTTGCAATTCATGGGGTTGCAAAGAGTCGGACACCACTGAGCGACTGAACTGAACTGAACTGCCAGGCTCAGGCTCAAAGCTCTGGGGAGGGCGCTAAGGAAAGTTTGTTACAGTTTGTAGATTCCATGTGCTCTCTCTGGCTCTACTCCAATTTACAGAGGAAAAGTTCAGAGCAAATTGTAACAGAATAACCATCAGTTTTGTCTTCTGAGATTTATAAGACACAGCAGAAATAATTCTTTCTCCATTTAAAACTAAGATCTGAAAAATAATGTATGTTAAGCCCTGTTTACAACCTTCACTTCATTCTTTCACCTATAGATCACCCACTATAAGGAACCTTTTTCATTAAATGTGAAAGAGGTGGCCCAACGGTGATCGAGAATGCAGCAGAATGAAAGTATTTATGTTAGAAAATAAAGGTTTGATGCTTTAGGGTTTGTTTCTATTACTCAGAGGGAAGTATGTCCTAACATCTAATTTTTTTTTTTTGATTGTGTAAGCTAAGCTAAGTCACTTCAGTCGTGTCCAGCTCTGTGCGACCCCACAGACTGCAGCCCACCAGGCTCCCCCCGTCCCTGGGATTCTCCAGGCAAGAACATGAGTGGGTTGCCATTTCCTTCTCCAAAGCTACAATTCACTTTTCCACCGGGTTCTCTGCTACCTCTAACACTTCCCTTGCCCTCCCAGGAATAAAAAGAAAATCCATTGATTTCGAGTTAGTTAAGTGAGTTTCTCTTCCGGATGCAGGGAGCGTAATGCTATACTGTATTTTATTTCAGACACCTAATTATTATTGATCGCTTTATGATTGAAGAGTGCTGCCCAAAGCACTGAAGAAGGAAATCTGAAATTCTGCCCAGAACAGTAATACCCCCAGCAACCACCTGTTACCTAAAAGATAAGAAGGCATTTGTTCAAAGGGCTGTGTAGTGCCAAGTTAATGGAAATCGGTTTGCCTACTTCCCTGCTTGTTTTTCCACTCATGGTCTGATCAACTCGGATGCAATGAAGTTTCCAGAAGGCAGTGTTGAGATGTAAATCTTCCTTCTCTAATGCTTTCTAAGACAGAGACGACAGTGTTAGATAGAGGGCTTTCATTTGTTCTTATTATCTAGTCAGAATTAAAGTCAACATTTTTGAACAAAAATTTTGAAAATACTATGTATAGTTATGTCAAATGTCTATTCAGATGAATATTTTGCCTGAAAGGGATATTTTTATGAAGACTCGATTTCTCCTTTCCATTGCCATGGTAACCCTCACACTGTATAATATTAGGAACTACTCATTTCCATGTAGTACTTTATTGTAAGTCTCACAACAACTCTAGAGACTTTGGACTATTATCACTATTTTGCAGATAAAGATGTTAAGCAACTTGCCCAAGGTGAAAAACTGCACTTGAACCCAAGCTGCATGATTCTAGTGTGTGAAAGCTTAAGTGTGGTATTATACTACCCATCTAAGGCTCTCAAAGCCAGGAATATGCCTGCCAACTTATCCAGACTATCCATAAATAAACAACCGTGTACAGATAGGCTACAGTGCATACATAAAGAATAAAAGATGTAACATTCTCTCATTTCTGGCCAAAACTTTGTCGCTTGTAAGATCATTTCTCAAATCATCTTATTAAAGCTTAGCTGTGATTTAATTGTCACCAGATGAGGTTTCACAAAAGAAGACAAAGCATCCGGTCTTGCACATAAAACTCAATAAACTATGATTGTTTTTAGGATCCCATTGAACTTTAGGAAGAAGTTAAACCAGTCAAAGGAAATACAGGGTCACACAAAAATTTATCATTTCACTCTTTTCTTTGATATGAGTACAATAAACGATGTTCATGTTTAGGAAAGTCAGCCTTGACTCAGTTACTTCTCATTGATCACTTCTGATGGAGAGAACTATACAGGTAAGAAATGTGTGGTTTGCTATGTCCTTGAAAAACTGAGTTACATAAAGACTTTTATGCCAAAGCAAAACAGAAATGCTCATGAAGAAGAAATGTTTAATAATCACATGTATTAAATAATAAAACCTTGCAAATCTAAGAGAAAGTCCAAGTAACTTAGGACTCTCCTTTCCTTTTCTGCGCACCAAACGTACTTTTTCATTTCCATTTCAATCTTGTCCTCTTGCAAGGTAAGATGCTTCACCCAGAAACAAACAGTTTGGCTATCCTTTTTCCAAGCATTCACCAGATAATGATAAAAACAATGTGGCCAAATAGGCATGACCTTCAAATAGGAGAAGAGAATTATTCATCTGTATTAGGAGGAGAAAAAAAAATCAACCTTCAGTAGCTAGCTACTATTCCCTTAAAAAAAAAAAAAATCCCAGAATATCTGAATAGCAGGTGTGTGAACTGAACATTTACCCAGGCAGCAAGTGGAAAAATTGAAAAACATAAACACTGCCAAAAGAAGAAATCTCAAAATAAATGCAATGAAGAGTAAAGGTCCAGAAGCATGGGGCTATTCAGAGCTCTCCCTGAGGCTCTGCTTGTTCTTACAGACGCCATTAGTCCCCCCCGTAATGACAAGGCAGTGAGATGTGACAGCAGCACGGTGTGCCCTTAAATGAATGCTCAGCTCTCCATTCATCTTTTGTGGTTGCAACTTCTGAGTTTTGTTTCTGATGGGTATTTTTGCACTCCTTTGGAAGTAACTGTTATATGCACAGTGAAAGCTGACAAACGAGCAACCTTTAATTCACCAATGAAAACAGCAGAATTCAATTTCCTTCTCTGCTTGGGGATGATTCTTTATGACATCATGCGTGGATCCTTTTTCCTACATAACACTGTCTAGCAGTTTCTCATTTCTAGGGATTGACTCTCAATGATGAGCTGATTTGAGGAAATGTCTGGACCAGGGCAGCAATTTATTTTTTATTATTTATTTTTATTTTATTAATTGGCTGCACCGGGTCTTAGTTGTGGCATGCAAACTCTTACTTGCAGCATGAGGGATCCAGTTCCCTGACCAGGGATCAAACTCTGGCCCCCTGCATTAGCAGCGTGGAGTCTTAGCTCCTGGACCGCCAGGAAAGTCCCCTAGAATTCAGATTTAATGATCGTTAGTACCATCTCGGGCTTCCCAGGTGGCACTAGTGGTGAAGAACCAGTCTGCCAGAGTGGGAGACATAAGAGATGCCGGTTCAATCCCTGGGTCAGGAAGATCCCCTGGAGGAGGGTTCCAGTATCTTTTGCCTGGAGAATCCCATGGACAGAGGAGCCTGGTGGGCTATAGTCCATAGGGTTGCAAAAAGTTGGACACGACTGAAATGACTTAGGATGCACATATGTAGTACCATCTCAGCTTGAGTGAGTGAGCGGATGGTGTTTGATCGCTGTGGTCCTGCCAGGAATCCAGCTGACCTCAACCATGCACACAGGCCAAGTAAATCATCAACCCCTTTTCTTTCTTCCTCACAAGTCCACAAAGTGGTTTCCCTGGCCTTGTCAGCAAGTTAATAGAAAATCTTGCCCAAGGTTGTGTCTATACAATATTACAGGAGTGAGCACTGAAAACAGATCAGTCAGCTTGATTTGATTTCTTTCCCTGCTAAAACATCCTGTCACCTCATAGAGCTAACGCGATGAACTAACTGCTGTGAAAGCACGAAGACAGAGCCAGAACAGAAACAGTCTGGACTTTGTCACACTTTCCGTCAGAACTCTCAGCTCAGGGACTCCATCAGCTTAGCCTCATTTAAATTGTGGTAACATACATAAGATCAACCATCATAACCACTTTCAAGGGTACAGTTTGGCAGTGTTAAGTATATTCACATGGCTGTGTGACCAATATTTTCATCTTGTGGAACCGAAACTCTGTACCCGTTGAACAGTAACTCCCCCTTCTTCTCCCTGCTGCACAGCCCTTAGCAACCACCCTTCTACTTTCTGTATCTATCAGTCTGACTACTCTGGGTACCTCGTATGCGTGAAATCAGACAATTTGTCTTTTCTCTGTGACTGGCTTGTTTCACTTAGCAAGGTCCATCCATGTGGTAGCATCTGTCAGGACTTCTTTCTTACAGCTGAATAAATGTTCCATTTTATTTGTATATACAGTGCATTCTGTTTATCCATTCATCTGTCGCCAGGCCCTTGGGGTTGCTTCCACCTCCTGGCTATGGTGAATAACCCTGCTGTGAGCATGTGTGTGCAAATATCCTTTGAGATCTTGCTTTGGTTCTTGTGGGTGCATACCCAGAAGCGGAATAGCGACACCATGTATGCAGAGGTTCTGTTTACTATTTTTAGGAACCACCATACTGTTCTACAGAGTTACTGCACCATTTTACATCCCCAGCAAAAGGGCACAGGGCTCCAATCTTTCCACATCCTCACCATTTTTGCTTTTTTAAAAGCAGCCATCCGAACGGGTGTGAGGAGATGAGCTTAGTTTGAAGAGGTCAAAACTCAGGGGCAGGAAAATTATAAGAATCTAGTATCTAATATCTGGCTATGAGCTTAAATGCTTTTAAAAGTTGCCATTTATTCACCTCAGGGCACAGAAATATTACAAGCTAAAGGCCTCCTTTGACCCTCTGGGATTATAAGACTTGATTGCTTTATAGAGGAAAAGTAAGGATACATTTTATGGAAAGGACGAATAAGTTAAGAAGGAAGGTTATATTTTTCAAAGAGATAAAGGTTTCGTTGTTATTGTCATTTTTATTTTCAAAATAGAAACTTATCCAGAAATTTCTTCACAATTCATGAAGGACAGTAACTTCACTGCAAATTCTTATATCTCTCCACTGTGTGTGATGAAAGTCTTTAGAGTCAACGTTTCCAGGTTATGAGGAAACCTGGCTACTTGGTACGTACTTATTCTCTCTCTTTGAAACTTCTATGGGGCTTGAAACAATGCTGTCCACTCAACCTGAGTTCCTCAAATGAAAATTTAGGAGGAAATACAATTGCGTCCAAAGGCAGCAAGTATAGATTTTGTAAGGTTTTCCACTCTACGCTTCAAACAGATGGAGAATATATTTATAATGAAAAAAAAGAATCTCTGACTATGTAAAACAGGTATTGACAGACTTTTTCTGTAAAGGGCCAGAGAGCCACTGTCTTTATGGAAACTATAATACTCAAGTCTGTCACAGCAGCTCTAGACAGCATACAAATGAGTAAGGCGGCTGTGTTCCAATAAAGCTTTATTTACAAACACAGGACTGGACATGGATTTGCCCTGTGGGTCATAGTTTGCTAACCCCTGCTCTAGAAGACCCAAGGAAAGGAACTTTACAGAGTTTTCCTGTCAGTTGAAAGAGGAAGAACAAATCTTCAAGCATTGTGGCCAAAAAAAAAAAAAAAAAAGGACAAACAGCAAAAGAAACCTTGACAACATTTCTTTCAAAACTAAGTACAGAACTGTGGCTTTCCCGTAAAAAAAAAAAAGTACCTCAGGGCTCCAATGTTACTTTCATGCCTTTGATCCTTGATCTAAAGAAGCTTATAATACATGAGAATCGATATAACCTCAGATGTAGAAACCTGGGATCCTAAGCTGCTCAAATGCTAGAGGTTAGCTTTACAAAGAAGAAAATCTCAGGTAGAAATGGCCTGATTCATCACAAGTCACTTAAATTCTTGCTGTCAGGAGAAGGAAATGACATTTTCTTCATTAAATACGATTGGAGGCTCCCAGGTAACCACTGGAAGGGAATGTGGGACCAGTCCCTCTCACGTCCACCCATTTTCCCCTTGTGCTTGGCCCAAAGTGGTGACCAAGACTCTCTCCTTGACCAAACTCAAGTCTAAGTCCAGAGATTTTCTCTGAACCTCTTGTTGACCTGGCCTCCACCTTGGCCTGTGTGTGTGTTAAGTCACTCAGTCGTGTCCAGCTCTTGGCGACCCCTGTGGACTGTAGCCCAGCAGGCTCCTCTGTCCATGAGATTTCCCAGGCAAGAATACTGAGGGGGGTTGCCATTTCCTTCTCCAGGGGATCTTCCCCACCCAGCAATCGAACTGGGTAACCCTTATTGCAGGCGGATTCTTCACTGTCTGAGGCCACAGGGAAGCCCCACCTTGGCCTGGAAGAACTCAATTTTCAACAAAAACGATTTTGTCCACCCCTCCCCCGCCCCACACACTAGGAGACTTGAAGAAACACAGTTTCCAGCAGCCCAAGGCTGTGTCCCTGGGGTGATGACTCTGGTGCCCTGGAAGTACCTGACTGAAGCTCAGTGCTGCCAAATCAAGGGACTGCTTGTTCCAGGCAAAACCCGACACAGGCTCCTGGCTCCCTTTTATTAGGGCATTTACTTTAGAAAACTTGCAGGAGTAGGTCCTTTGTCCCTTCGAGACAGACACAGATGTACATATGCCTTCTACAACCCAGGAGCATCTTTCTCAGGGATGTGGAAGCCAATCCTTTGAAGTCTAATCATAGAAAACGACAGAACCCCTGTCTCTGAGGCTCTGTGAGAGGCTGGGAGCCAAACTTCAATAACAGCCCGCGAATAGACACAGACGGCCTGCTCACAGCGCTGACCAGCTCCAGGACCTCCAGTGTTTAAAGGCCTCCAGCCTTTTGTCTGCATGCAGCTGAGCTCAGGGCACACTGGGTACTACCGTTGCAATAGTAAGGACGAACATCTGTCTCACTGCCTGTAACTAATGTCCAGCTTTCTCCGTGACTACGGTTATTGCTCCACACTGCCGTAAAGAGACACGGTTCCATCTTTAATGCTCAGGCCCCAAGAAGGACAAAACTCCCCCCTCTTTTTTTTTGTTAGCAGGTGGGAGACACATCACCGCTTCAATCTCAAGGGGCCCAACCAGCCTCTGATGCTTCACAGGTGAATCCAAGAGACGTATTTTCCTCTCCCACCACCTGGAGCCTGCTTGCCCCCTTTCAGGTTTCTAGAGAGACTGGCCTCCTTGTCCAGGTGGATGACAACAGGAACAGACTCACTCAGTCCCAGTCCCCACGTGCACGGACCACTTGTGGAATATAACCATATCTCACTACAATACAGCAGCATAGAAGTCAAACCACAGGAATTCCCAAATACAGAAACCAGACTTATTTTATTTTTATTTTGGACAAATAAGAGGAGGGGGAAGGGAATATGGATGACTTAATCCCAAAGATTTAAACCTACCAGTGAGACAACTTTTAAAAGTACCACTGTATGTAGCACCTCTGAATTCAGATGGTTTGTGCCCAAATCTAGTTGACACGGTTATTCATCTATTCAGTCACCAAAAACTGAATATCTTTATAGTTAGGGCACGGGACTAGCTTCAGCTGGTAGGTACATTCCATTAACATTCCTCAGTACACCTTGAAAAATTAATTTTTGTCTTCTGTACTTTCTAAAGAAAAAGCAGAGTATATACACTGGGGTGCAGACACACGTACCCCAATGCCACTGTAGCAGTATTTACAATAGCCAAGATATGGAGGCAACCTAAACATCTATCAACAGATGGAAGGACGAAGAAAATGTGGTACAAATATGCAACAGAATATTGCTCAGCCATAAGAAAGAATGAAATAATGCCATGTGTAGCAACATGGGTGGAACTAGAAGTATCGTATTAAGCGAAGTAAGTCAGAAGAAGAAAGACAAATACATATGTAGAATCTAAAAAAATAATACAAAAGAACTTACTTACAAAACAGAAGCAGATTCACAGATATGGAAAACAGATTTATAGTTTCCAAAGGGGAAAACTGGAAGGGGAAGGATAAATTAGGAATTTGGGACTAACACAGACACACTACTATATATAAACTAGATAACCAACAAGGATCTACTGTATAACACAGGGAGGTATACTCAATATTTAGTAATAACCTATTACTGGAAAAAAATCTGAAAAAGAATACTTATATATATATAAGAATACATATAAAACTGAATCATTTTGCTGCACAGCTGAAACTAACACAGCATTGTAAATCGACTATACTTCAAAAAAAAAAAAAAAGGGAACTCAAACCAGGGCTCTGTGACAACGTAGAGGGTTGGGATGGGGTGGGAGATTTAAGAATGAGGGGACATATGTATACCTATGGCCGTTTCATGTTGATGTATGGCAGACACCAACATAATATTGAAAAACAATTATTCCTCAATTAAAATAAATTAAGAAAAAAATAAAAAAAAGAGAGGAGGACAAAACCAAGCCAAAATCTAACATCTTTGCAAAGAAGATTTCACATCGAGTGCCAAAGATTGTCCACTGATTACCTTGGCAGCCTCAACTGCTAATTTTCTGTAGTGCTTCCCAAAGACAGTGATTCCCTTTTAATAAAATAGATTGCAATCGCCAATACTTCATCATCGGCCACGATGTCATGGACACCTGTCAATATTACTATGCGTGGGCTGTGGAGGGTAGTGGGAGGCCTCAGTGTTTGCAGATCGTGCAGGGCAGATGAGGGCACAGGTCTCTGGGCAGAGTTTTCAAGCTCAGGGCCGAGTGAAGGGGGGAGACAGCAGGGGGTGCTGTGCGTTCAGAGGAAGGACGAGTCACCTGGTAGGTGAGCCAGGTGGGACCTTGGCTGGGATCGGACAGGAAGGCAGACGTCAGCTCTGTGAGAACCTGAGCCAGGAAGGCCCGCTCGTTAATCAGAACTAGAACAAAGATCTCAACCAGTTCTCCCAACAACTGATTGTAACCTCTTCTGAGTTAATGATTCGAGAGGTTCTTTGCAGAGGGTTACCCACGTGAACCTCTACTTTAATAGAAGAAATTGATGCATGCGATGAGGGGCCATTTGAATTTATTTTCTAGTTTCTAATTGAAGTATAGTTGATTTACACTGTTGTGTTCGTTTCAGGTATACAGCAAAATGATTCAGTTATACATATATCCATATCTATTTCTTCAGATTCCTTTTCCTTATAGGCTATTACAAAATACTGAGTATAGCTCCCTGTGATACACAGTAGGACTTTGTCGGTTATCTATCTTATATTGAATTTCCTTCCTTAAAAGGGAGTCTAGTGTACTATTTTACTTATAGTGGTTCTTGGAAAGGATATTAGAAGAAAGGAGATTAGGGAATTTCAAGAAACTCAAATTTTGAATGACATCTGAGTTTAAGCTTCTTTTTCTAAACTTCTTGCTTTTTAAAAGCTCCTTCCAATATTATTAAAACAACATGGGAAGGCTGTATGTTTGTATGTGAGGTTCAGTCACATAATTGAAATGAATCCCTAAAAAACAAACAAAACAGGTCTACACAACAGATCTGAGAAGCTGAGAAAGCTTTTAGACTATTTTAATTATCATTTTAAAAGCGGAATGCTACAAGTTACCAAATTAAATGAAGTTAAAATTCCACAAAAATTTGAATAGGCTTTTGAAATGGAAATATTAACTGACAGGATTTTAAAATAAACCTTGTTCTTGACTTAATTGAGAGTTATAGGAATTAAATGTAACATCTATACAGCTTGTGACTGATATCATTTTTAGAAAAATGCAAGGTGAAATACATCTCACTGAATGTGCTCAATCTCAATGAAAGATTCACGCCAATCAGAAGGCAGATTCTGCTTGGCCTTCTGTGCCCAGAGACTTCATAGGATTCTATGCTAACAGGAAGGACAACCAAACCTCAACTGTCTGCTCTGCTTCAAGTCAATGAGCAATTTTTGAATATTTTATCTGTGGATTTCATTCATCTTTTTTTCCAATAATGTTTCTTGTAATGTTTTGATTTTGGCCCATCCTATGTTCCAGGCATACAGGTAGGCATTGGAAATGGAGTGGAGAATAAGACATCTAACCTGGTCTTAAGAACCGTGGCTAATCCTGCTCTGCCCAAGTACTCTGATTTTGGAACCCCAGTTTCAGTAACTGAGTCTTTTTCTCAGTTTCCTCTTTGAACTCTGTTCTAAGGGACTGAGAGTCTCCTGTTTCTTCCACTTTTGCTAATTTGTTGTTGTTGTTTTCCCCCTGAGTATTTCTGCTTGGGAATGAAATCCTGAGTTTGAATCAACAGGCCTGTTCCTATCTAACTGTATTCAGATAACTTTCCATTACCTTTTCATTCTCCAAGTGATGTAAGTGCCTAATTTCTTATACCAAATCCCTTCCTGCACTGAACTCAACTGATGCCCCATCCTGATGGGGAGGTAAGGAAGGGGTCTGACTTTGGGCTGGGAGTGAGATAGGTTCGTCTTTTGAATGAGTTAGGATATCCCAATGAAAATGTCTTATGGTCAAATCAAACATATGCAAACTGCAGAACTGACAAAAAATCTGAAGCAAAGGGTCAACCAAACAAGTCTCAGTATAAAATCAAGGGAGAGAACGGGCTTCCCGGGGAAATGAAACTGGATGAGAAACCACAAAAGGACAATGAGTGAGCCTTAGAGACAGACACAGTGATGAAGCTGAAAGAAACACATTCAGAGAAGTGAGAGGGAAAAAGCAAAGCTGTTGGAAAGTGGGCAGTAACAAATTTTAGGTATTTTGAAAGTTATATGTAAGAAGTAGTATTACTCTATTTCCCAGAGGCCTCTATTTCATGTAAGGGTTGTGTAACTATTGTTTGAACAATACCTTAAGGATTTCCTATGTCAATTCTAATCAAAGTAGAATTTTTACCTTCTTAAATATTCATGAAAGTTACCCTCATTTCTTAATTTGCATAGCTGAGAGAAAAGCACCTTAACTTTACCAATAAGAAAATTACACCTTCAAAACTTTTATGTATCCACTTATGAATGGGCTTCCCTGGTGGCTCAGATGTTAAAAAATCTGCCTGCAATGCAGAAGACCTGGCTTCAATCGCTGGGTTGGAACGACCCCCTGGAGAAGGGAATGGCTACCCATTCAAGTCAATCCTAAAGGAAATCACTGGAATGATTCCTGAATATTCATTGGAAGGACTGATGCTGAAGCTGAAGCTCTAATACTCTGGCCACCTGATGAGAAGAGCCGACTTACTGGAAAAGACCCTGATGCTGAGAAAGATTGAGGGCAGGAGGAGTAGGGGGGGCGACAGAAGATGAGATGGTTGGATGGTATTAGCGACTGAATGGACATGAGTCTGAGCAAACTCTGGAAGATAGTAAAGGACAGGGAAGACTCGTGTGCTGCAGTCCACGGGGGTCACACTGAATTGGACACAACTTAGGGGCTGAACAACAGCAACCTGAAAGTGTTTTAATCACTAAGTTGTGTTGGACTTCACAACCCCATGCACCGCAGCCTGCCAGGCTCCTCTGTCCATGGCATTCTCTAGGCAAGAATACTGGAGTGAGTTGCTATCTATTTCTCTAGGGGATCTTCCCGACCTAGAGATTGAACCCGGGTTTCCCGCACTGCAGGCAGATGCTTTACCATCTGCACCACTGAGGATTAGCCTACAACTGATTTATTCAGTTACAGAGAAAATTCAGAGTCGCATTCTCCTACCAAGAACCCCTCAAAATAAGAAACTGATTTGAAGAGTTAAAAAGGTTTTTTTTTAAAAATCTAAGTCTCAGCTTACAAATTTGAGGTGAGAATTTTATAGAACTAGCTTAGAGCATACCAGGCTTTGGTCATTTATAATACACCTAAAAGGTTATTTTCAAATGCACCTATCTAAAATCACAGGTTGGATGAATTTCCTAACGAGGTCATTAAACTATTTTCAAGTCTCATGTTGCCAGTTTATAAGAAGGTTCAGCTAAAATTTTAACTTGCCTCAATGGAATTGCAAAATTTATACTGGGCTCACGGTTGCTCAGCAAAAATATGCAAGAAGAAAATGGCTTTCAGGTTGTGAGCTGAAGCTAAATCTTCCATACCTGTCAATTCCTTCCCAGTTTAAAAAAACCACTGGAATAGCAGGCGAGCCAATTAAATGAGTATGAATCTGAAACTCAGGTAATACTTTTTCCTTTATTTTGATGTATTTTAACTTAGAGAACTTTCACCTTTACTAAAGATTTGAAACAAATTCAACGAATTGTCCCCCTCTCGAGAATCCAGGCATTACTTTGAAATAGTTGCTAGAGTTTAAGTCACCACAGCATTCACAAATCTAAGTTGAAGTCAACTTTCTAGCCAGCAAGAAGCCAAAAAAGCAATGCAGCCAGCAGAATGGATGGCACAAATCCATGCATTAAAACTCACGCAGTTAAATCATTCTGAGGGCTCCCCAAGCTCCCACTCCCAGCTAGTTTCCTTTAATTTTAGTTACAATCTGAATGGACTTGGTAGTCTGGTTTTCTAGACCATAGAAACATAAATCAGAAAGCAAGAAGCAGCTGGACAGAAGTAGCATCATAGAGAAATGGAGATGGGGGAGGAGATTTTAAAGCAAAAAAGACCAAATGGTTCTACACCCTTTAATAGCCCCTGTGAGTATCATTATTCAGGGCATGCATAGTAAGAAATGTTTTAATAAGGACCCTGAAGCATCCCGAAAGTATAAA
The DNA here is from genome assembly GCF_014754425.2 of Oryx dammah. Taxonomy (NCBI): domain Eukaryota; kingdom Metazoa; phylum Chordata; class Mammalia; order Artiodactyla; family Bovidae; genus Oryx; species Oryx dammah. The sequence continues at coordinate 8,708,052 of NW_024070195.1, read as the reverse complement.
ATTAGGTTTACTGTACTCTGAGGAGAAATGGGAAAGCACATATTTCAAAGAGAAATTGATTTTTTAAATTCTTTAAGGCATTGAAGAGAGAGACTCTTTTGGTAAAATGACTAATACAGAACACCTAATTTCCTAATGCTTAACGAAGTGTTACACTATTTCCATAATGATGTCAACTGACATAAATCACAGGGAGACAGGGTTATGTACACAGCTCAATGAGGCTGTGGGTCTGTGCTTGGCTAAAAATACCGAAGAAATTAACAATGTAGTAAAGGTATACTGATGTTATTGTTTTCTAAGAACTTCAACAACCTTAATCTGTATTTCTGAAGTTCAGAAAATACACATTATATCTTCAAGGTGACAAAGCCAGGACACGGTTCTAATTCTACAGTATCACGCTTATCAAGCCTAGTTTGTTTAAATCTAGATTCCTAGAGGCCAGTGGGAATTAAAATTTCTGGGAGCTGTCACTAAAGCCATCTACCATTTAGAAAGTAAGAAGATGTTTTGGAGGATCCCACTGGTCTCTGATTCTGAGGACTATCTTCTTTGGTCAAACACAAAAGAATGCAAAAATGGCTCCAAACGAGCCATAATTCATATAAGCCATTCAACCCAAAGATGGGACAAAGTCCAGCACAGGGAAAAAAAACCCTAAAACCAGCGCCTTCAAGCATAATGAATCATCCACACAATACATCAGAGGTACGTCTACATTTATATTCTCATACACACACATTACTTTCCATTTTTTCTATAGGTTATAAACTAGTGTACGTATTTTCAACTGGTATGCTGCTGCTGATGCACTGCTTCAGTCGTCTCTGACTCTGTGCGACCCCATAGACGGCAGCCCACCAGACTCCCCCATCCCTGGGATTCTCCAGGCAAGAACAGTGGAGTGAGTTGCCATTTCCTTCTCCAATGCATGAAAGTGAAAAGCGAAAGTGAAGTCGCTCAATCGTGCCAGACTCTTCACGACCTCATGGACTGTAGCCCACCAGGCTCTCCCGTCCACGGGATTTTCTAGGCAAGAGTACAGGAGTGGGTCAAGTTGTATGAATATATGACAAATATCAAACAGCTAAGGAATCAAATATTTTTACAAATGGATGAGAACTCAAGGACTTTCTAATCTTCTAAGAGACAGAAGCTGGAAGAGATTCCAGTGATGTATGCACTCAACGTTCACAGTCAGTAACTAAATCCGAAAGCTGAACTCTAGGATACTTTCAGTCACGTGGAGAATCAATGTCAGGAAGATCACATGCATGTCATACACAAACCTCTCTTACTTTGCACTTTCATTCCTTAAGTCTTATTCCCTCAAAACAGCCAGATACGCACTTCATATTGACCTTCTATCAAGGAGTCAGGTGGGAGAAACGGAAAAGGAAGAAGGATTTCCCAATGGTTAGCAGTTAAAATTTCTGCAGGTAGTCATTATCTGCCAAAATTTAAAAACTTCTGGTCAGACAATTCACTCCTATAGTCAGCTTCTGTATCATTCTTCAGAAACAGTGTCAATTGTTTGCACTGTATAAAACATTAAAAAATATATACATCAATTTATACTTCAGCACCTACTAGAGAGAGAAAAGGCAAATAAGAATATTGATGCTTATCTCCAACAATTCAGACTCAAAACCAGAAATACAGGTTGATGCATAAAGTTTTAACATTTGGTAAGGAATACAGATTTTGGTAGGAAGTCAAGAAATACCTGGAGTAACAGGCAAATTTGGCTTGGAATGCAGAATGAAGCAGGGCAAAGACTAATAGAGTTTTTCCAAGAAAATGTACTGGTCATAGCAAACACCCTCTTCCAACAACACTAGAGAAGACTCTACACATGGACATTACCAGATGGTCAACACCAAAATCAGATTGATTATATTCTTTGCAGCCAAAGATGGAGAAGCTCTATACAGTCAACAAAAACAAGACCAGGAGCTGACTGTGGCTCAGATCATGAACTCCTTATTACCAAATTCAGACTGAAATTGAAGAAAGCAGGGAAAACCGCTAGACCATTCAGGTATGACCTAAATAAAATTCCTTATGATTATACAGTAGAAGTGAGAAACAGATTTAAGGGCTTAGATCTGATAGAGTGCCTGATGAACTATGGAATGAGGTTTGTGACATTGTACAGGAGACAGGGATCAAGACCATCCCCATGGAAAAGAAATGCAAAAAAGCAAAATGGCTGTCTGGGGAGGCCTTACAAATAGCTGTGAAAAGAAGAGAAGCAAAAAGCAAAGGAGAAAAGGAAAGATATACCCATTTGAATGCAGAGTTCCAAAGAATAGCAAGAAGAGATAAGAAAGCCTTCTTCAGCAATCAATGCAAAGAAATAGAGGAAAACAACAGAATGGGAAAGACTAGAGATCTCTTCAAGAAAATTAGAGATACCAAGGGAACATTTCATGCAAAGATGGGCACAATAAAGGACAGAAATGGTATGGACCTAACAGAAGCAGAAGATATTAAGAAGAGATAGCAAGAATACACAGAAGAACTGTACAAAAAAAGATCTTCACGACTTGGATAATCACGATGGTGTGATCACTCATCCAGAGCCAGGCATCCTGGAATGTGAAGTCAAGTGGGCCTTAGAAAGCATCACTACAAACAAAGCTAGTGGAGGTGATGGAATTCCAGTTGAGCTATTTCAAATCCTGAAAGATGATGCTGTGAAAGTGCTGCACTCAATATGCCAGCAAATTTGGAAAACTCAGCAGTGGCCACAGGACTGGAAAAGGTCAGTTTTCATTCCAATCCCAAAGAAAGGCAATGCCAAAGAATGCTCAAACTACCACACAATTGCACTCATCTCACATGCTAGTAAAGTAATGCTCAAAATCCTCCAAGCCAGGCTTCAGCAATACGTGAACCATGAACTTCCTGATGTTCAAGCTGGTTTTAGAAAAGGCAGAGGAACCAGAGATCAAATTGCCAACATCTGCTGGATCATGGAAAAAGCAAGAGAGTTCCAGAAAAACATCTATTTCTGCTTTATTGACTATGCCAAGCCTTTGACTGTGTGGATCACAATAAATTGTGGAAAATTCTGAAAGAGATGGGAATACCAGACCACCTGACCTGCCTCTTGAGAAATCTGTATGCAGGTCAGGAAGCAACAGTTAGAACTGGACATGGAACAACAGACTGGTTCCAAATAGGAAAAGGAGGACATCAAGGCTGTATAGTGTCACCCTGTTTATTTAACTTCTATGCAGAGTACATCATGAGAAACGCTGGACTGGAAGAAACACAAGCTGGAATCAAGATTGCTGGGAGAAATATCAATAACCTCAGATATGCAGATGACACCACCCTTATGGCAGAAAGTGAAGAGGAACTAAAAAGCCTCTTGATGAAAGTGAAAGAGGAGAGTGAAAAAGTTGGCTTAAAGCTCAACATTCAGAAAACGAAGATCATGGCATCCGGTCCCATCACTTCATGGGAAATAGATGGGGAAACAGTGGAAACAGTGTCAGACTTTATTTTGGGGGGCTCCAAAATCACTGCAGATGGTGACTGCAGCCATGAAATTAAAAGACGCTTACTCCTTGGAAGAAAAGTTATGAGCAACCTAGATAGCATATTCAAAAGCAGAGACATTACTTTGCCGACTAAGGTCCGTCTAGTTAAGGCTATGGTTTTTCCAGTGGGCATGCATGGATGTGAGAGTTGGACTGTGAAGAAGGCTGAGCTCCGAAGAACTGATGCTTTTGAACTGTGGTGTTGGAGAAGACTCTTGAGAGTCCCTTGGACTGCAAGGAGATCCAACCAGTCCATTCTGAAGGAGATCAGCCCTGGGATTTCTTTGGAAGGAATGATGCTAAAGCTGAAACTCCAGTACTTTGGCCACCTCATGCGAAGAGTTGACTCATTGGAAAAGACTCTGATGCTGGGAGGGATTGGGGGCAGGAGGAGAAGGGGACGACCGAGGATGAGATGGCTGGATGGCATCACTGACTCGATGGATGTGAGTCTGAGTGAACTCCGGGAGTTGGTGATGGACAGGGAGGCCTGGCGTGCTGCGATTCATAGGGTCGCAAAGAGTCGGACACGACTGAGCGACTGAACTGAACTGAACAGATTCTGGAGTCCAACAGAGCTGAGCTCAAATTGCATTTCCACTGTTTACTAGCTGTGTGACTCTAGACAAGTTACTGGGCCTCTCTGAGCCTCAGTTTCCTTGTTTCCTCAGTTTCCTAGATCAGAAATGATGATGTGTGATCCACATAGCATGGCTCTGATGTTTAATGAGCAGGTAGATACCAAACACATGCTGGACATTTAGCTTAGATACTACAGTGGGTTACACATTTTGGTTCTAGGGCGAAAAGGCTTATTCACGGCCATTCCAATCTTTAGTGGGAACCAGGCCTCAGTCTCTTGGTATAAACCAGTCATTCATTCTCTTACCTTGAAGTCTAACCAGCATTGAACACACTTAAAATTAGCAAGTAGTCTTTTATAGGCATCCATGGTTATTTTCTTTCCCGCTCATTTGAAGAATTGAGTAGTTTCATCCCTTTTTTTTATTGTCTCCCTTTCCCTCTTTTTTTTTTTTTAACCTCCCCCATCCTGCCCAAAACACTGATCTGGTACTTACTAGATTCAGGATACATTGATATTTATTATTACTTAAACATAAACACAATAATGTATCTTTACCATTTAGTAGATTGAGATAATTTCTAATTCACATACACATATAAACAGAACTAACTCAGTCATAGCATTATGCTCCTTTTGTGTCTTTTTTTTTTCTTCCTGCATGGTTATACAGTGGTATGAATCTCGAGAAGGAAGTCTTACTTGAATAAGAAAAATGTTTCTTAAATATTATTAAATTCATATTAGACATTAACCAGACACAGATGCAGAATCTGGACATTTTCCACGTGGAAATATCTTCACATGAAAAGCATTTATTTAACCTGGACTATGTTCAATGTAGTATTTTTTAAAATACAAGAACTATGCCTCTAAATATCGGGATTTTTCTCATTTTAATCCTTAGCCACAAACTCAAATTTTCATGAACTTTTAGGAATGATATATTTCTCCCTTTGTTGGATGGAGATAGTCCTATGAATCCATAGGACTAGCAATTATAAATGATTTTTCAGTGGGTTACTTCCACTGATGGAGATAGAAGATGAAGCCATAGGACTAACCATTATAAATGATTTTTCAGTGGGTTTCTTCCATTGACAGTAACATTAAAAACGACTGAAAGGTGGATTTCCCTGGCGGTCCGGTCGTGAAGAATCTGCCTGCCAGTGCAGAGGACACGGGTTCAATCCCTGGTCTGGGAAGATTCACATGCTATGAGGCAACTAAGCCTGTGCGCCACAGTACTGAAGTCCACCTGCCTGGAGCCAGTGCTCCACAACAGAAGCCCCTGCAACGAGAAGCCGGGACACCACAAGAGGCAGCCCCCGCTCACTGCAACCTAAGAAACCCGCTCACAGCAACCAAGACCCAGCACAGCAAAAATAAATAGTAATTTTTTTTAAAGAAAACTGCAAAGTAAACTAGAACACCTCAAAAAGCTGCTGGCCTTGAAAACAAAATAAAATCAAGGTATGAAGATAATCATAATAGAAAGACTGCCACTGAGGTTACTAGTTACTAAGAATACAAATAAAAATCAGAGCAGAGCAAGTACATAATAATGTTCAAGAAGACTACTCCTAAAAGTACCTAAAACTACAACAGCAGGAAGTAATTACAGTCAATGCCCATTATTTGCTATGTTCTCTAACACTGGTAAGAATACTGGATTAACGAACACTCAACCATTCCTCCCAGGGGAAACACAGGGTTAGGTTCCTTCAAGCCTCAGGTCATAGTACTTTTGTCAAGGGATCAACACATAATTTTCTTTCACACGTTTTTCTGTTTTTTTTTTCTTCCCCAGTTTTATGGAGGTGTAATTGACAAAATTTTAAGATATTTAAAGTGTACAAAGTGGTTGATAACACGTACACATAGTGAGAAGATTTCTCCATTGCGTTAATTAACACATCTATCACCTCACATATTTATTTCATGTTGTTGATTCATTAACCTTGAACTCTGCCAACAGCACTGTGACTCACACCTGAACAAAAGCTTACCAAACACATGCATTTCCTCCATAAGACACAGCACAACCTTCCTGCAGTAAGAAACACCAGACAGTGCTTCAAGACTGCTTGTGGGCATCGTTTTAAACAGAGAAACCACCAACAAAAAGCCAGAAAACACGGCACTAGGCAGACTGCAAAAGGGAACTTAGTTACATATGAGAACCGAAATAAGATGGCAGATGATTGCCTTGTTTCGTCTCAGCAAAGAAGGCGCGCTCTGTCAGCGGGCTCAAGGTCTTCCCTGCTCTGCAGGTGTCTGCAGATGACTGCAAAAGCGTCACAAGCCTTGACGTTGGGGTTACAAGTACATGTCAGCGAGCAGGTGAATTCAGAGACATCAAATCTGTGAACAGTTCCTAACTCTATTCTTGTGACAAATGAAGCCACAATAGATTGATAATCAAATTGCCCTAGTGCCTTAATTATAGTACCTGCCTATAGGAACAAGATTTGGAAGGAGCTGTGCCTTCTTTTTGTGTAAGACGAAGCCCAAATCTATACCCACATAAATATTAACGCATGGAATCGGCAACCCAGATGCAGGATTACTTACTTACTCACGGACAACGTTATACTGATGCAGAACATGGAAATCCAGCTGTGGGGCCAGGGTCTGAACATAAGGAATTAGAATACAATCAGTGACCTACACAGTGAGCGAGTGTCTGGCAGAAAGGAAATTCCTCAGGAATTGTCTGGCGGGTATAAAACTTAATACCACTGCCTCAGGGAAAATTGAGGCCAGAACCTTTAGAAAAACAAAGTCAAATTCTCAGTTTTCCTGGCTCATGCCATCCATTATGGTAGCCCCTACCCACCCCACCCCCAACCCCCCACCCCCATGACTATTTAAGTTCATAAAGTGAAGTGAAAGTCGCTCAGTCGTGTCCAACTCTTTGTGACCCCATGTTCTATACAGTCCATGGAATTCTCCAGGCCAGAATACCAGAGTGGGTAGCCTATCCCTTCTCCAGGGGATCTTCCCAACCCAGGGAGCGAACCCAGGTCTCCTGCATTGCAGGCGGATTCTTTACCAGCTGAGCCACCAGGGAAGCCCAAGGTCATTAAAGTCAAACACAAATACAAACCCAGCTCCTCAGTCTGACCACCCACATCTCAAGTGCTCTGTGGCTGGGGACACATGTGCCCAGGGTCACTGTACTGAATGGTACACAGTGAGGTGAGTATCAGGTGAGGGGCTTCAGGTGGAGACCCCTCTGTTTAGTGGAGGATCTCAGACTGTCCATATCTGGGAGCTTTCCCAAGGCCTGAACACATTCCCTAGTTAAGAGTCCTCTAGTTTCCTTGGAAAACACCAGCCTTGGCTGCTGGCATGCCTAGCTCAGGGCAGGGGTGGGAGGAAAGACGGGCCTCATCACAGGTCCGCAAGCAGTCATACATTATTTATCACGGAGCCCCGCTACCCCAGTGGGCATGGCCCACGGGGCCATAACCACATTGGTTCAAGTTCCACAATGGCTGAGCTCCACTTCTTTTGCCAGGATTTGAAGCAGGGAGCAGTTGCTTCTCGGCATGGGGTGAGTGAGGGGATCCAGAGATCTAACTGCTTCTTACATGATCTTTTAAAGCATCCACCTTTTCCAGCCCCACCAGCACCCCTCCACCCTATCTTTAGAGATGCCTGAAGCCTCTGGCTCCTGAAACTTTCTGGGGTTCTGTAGCATGAATTTTCTGGCCCATGGCTCCCAAACTGTGAAGAGTTAGTTTTTGCCTTTCTCTGGTCTGTTCAATCCGTTCATCTGCTTTTCAGCTTTGAAAGTTCTGTTGAATTGTATTTTTATTATTCTGCTGTTATTTTCTTTGTCCTAGTAGCTTCATATGTCTATTGCCCTTTAATATCACTTACTGGTGTTTCAGGAGGGCGTGGTGACAAAGTCATGGACTCAGTCCACCATATTACCTGAACGCCCTTAAGGTGCACTTCAAGATCTGGGTCTTGACGTGGACAAATATTTGTATCTCCTCCATCCCTCTGCAAGTTAGTCAATGTGATGGTATTTGGAGGTGGGCCTCTGGGAGGTAACAAGGAGTAGATGAGGTCATGTGGGCAGGGACGGTCCCCATGATGGGGTTAATGTCCTTATAAAAAGAGGCACCAGGAACTTTGTCGCGCTCTCTCCACCACGTGAAGACCCACTGAGAAGGTGGCCGTCTGCAAGCCAGGAAGACAGTCCTCATCAGAACCCAACCATGCTGGTACCCGGATCTCAGACTTCCAGCCTCCTTAACTGTGAGAAAATAAATTTCTGTCCGAGTCACCCAGTGTGTGACATTTTGTTACAGCAGCCGGAGCTGCCAAATATAAGATCCTGTCTTTAATCAAAAGGTCTCTCTAGATCTACATGAGACAGTATTTGACTAAAAACTGAACTGCATTAGTGGCCACGAGGCACAGAGGTAACTGGAGTCCCAATGACAACAAACTGACTGAGAGATGGAGTCGTAAAGAGCCTGCACGCTGGACTACCACGGACGTGTGCCTGAATGGCCTCAAGCGGTTTCATTTCACAGAGAACACACAACTGTTTCATTAACTTAAGAAAACACATGGAAACAGGCATTACAACTGCCTTTAATGAACTGAACCCCAGGAAATACTACTGGTCAGGGAATTCCATGGGATGGGAAGCCATGCTCTGATTCTTCCAAGTCGGCTGGAGGAACCCCTGCCCAGGCATGCACACCTCCAGGTTCCAGTGGTAATGTGTCTGGTTAAAACCTGGGGAGAGGGAGACCCCACAGATGCTCACAAATGCGCTCTCTGTGGCTCAACACCCCCAGACCCTTTGACGAAAACCCTGCTCAGCCTTTTAAATCCTGGGGCATTTCCTTGGGTTATTTGAAGATGGGAGGACCGGTTCCCCTTCTTGAACCTGAGACAGCAAGCTCTCTTGCCCCTTTGAGACTTGGGCTATCTGACCTTTAAGCACTGCCTTCATTGGCAAATCTGCAATTTACAACACCGCCCCTCAGGGCTGTCTGAGTCCCCCAGTCCCTGACCACATGTCACTGTGATGGCCTGAATACAAAGTGACCTCTACCCAGCATGGGATGCAAGTAACGAAGGGGACGTGACGAGGGCCAGCATTTCTAGCAAGACATACAGATGTCATTCATAACTATTTTCTTGATTTCGACTTGATATTCTTTTATCTGTTTTAGAGGAATGGCTAGGGATGCTGGAACTCTTGTCAAAACTTCAGCGATGAACAATAGAACACCCCACTTAGGTCCAACCAACCCTCCTCAAACCACCAAGGACAGACAGAGGTCGGCCAGTGTGACGTTCCCCCACCAGAGCTGGCTGTAGGATTTAAATTTAAGTGGCCTTCCAGTTCTCATTTTAAGAGACATGCACCCATTATAAGCGCCTAAATGTTTCCTGCTTTGTACCTGGGGAGAGAGAGGCACAAGCTATTAAGCTTCCCTCTCCTTGTCCTTCACTTATTTTCTGTTGACAGCCCTCTCCAGGGCTTGCTATTCTTCCAATCATGAGAATATGCAGATTTGGATTTTCCCAACATCTTTAGAATGTTCTCACTACTAAATCTGATCCCTTGGGAGCTCAGCTGTAATCTGCCCCTCAAGAAAAAGGCAGTAAAGCTCTTTTCTAAATCATTATCCACACCCAGGAGCTAGGGACAGGCTGAGTTGGCTTTAGGTGAAATTAAGTATCAAAACTACTTATTCTTTCACCTTTTTAGGTCCTTTTTTTCTCCTTCCAAGATCTGGGAGCCACTGTCCTCTGGGAGCCACTGTCCTTGGGCAGCTTGCTAAGTTCTTTATCTTTAGGTCACTTTTTCAACGTTCATCCCATGAGTTGTTTCTTGAGAGGCCTAAACGTCACACCTCTGGCATCTAAAGGAGTCTGTTCATTAAACAAGTGAAGCAAACCAAAGCAAACTGCTGCTGTCTAATGAATACTTCTGAGCACTGTGTAACTCACAGGTTCATTTTCAAAAGGGCTCAAGGCATGACTTTCACTGATGGAGTCGCTCAGCCTGGTGGGGACATCACTAGGCTGAAAGGATAAAAGGTCTTCTCCAGTGGCCTTAAATCATTCCATATTCTCTCTTAAGAATGGTTCCTAACAGCATCTTCTAATTCCTCTCAGTGTAATTCTTCTAGAAACCAAAGAAAAAATGAGAGATTTTAAAAGCATTTTAAAGTACAGAAATTAGTACCATGTAGCCCCATTCTAGACTTCCCTGGTGGCTCAGGTGATAAAGCGTCTGCCTACAATGCAGGAGACCCGTGTTCAATCCCTGGGTCAGGAAGATTTCCTGGAGAAGGAAATGGCAACCCACTCCAGTATTCTCGCCTGGAAAATTCCATGGACTGAGGAGCCTGGTGGGCTACAGTCCACGGGGTTGCAGAGAGTCAGAAACGACTGAGCAACTTCGCTCAGCCCCATCTATGCATTCCCTGTCTTCAACAAGTGTCACTAAAATTCTTACCAGGTTGATAAACAGGTTAGCACATCTCTGGAGTAAAAGCCCCATACTTGAGTAGAGCAATGGTCTAACACTGTCAGGATGTCTTAACCTGTAAGCGTTACGTTGATGTACATGAGTGTAGAAGTTGTTAAAGCTTGCCTGCTTTCTTCTGACAATTATAAAGTTCTTTTTAGATCAGGTGTGGAGGAAGCTCATCACACCTTCTCTTCATTAGTCTAATTAGAGACAGAACTGGAATATGTATTTGGGGGTTAAATCAGTCACAGGCCATGCAACTCTAATTAAAAGTAACTCATAAAAACACAAGGCACTAAGATGCAAAAACAAGCCCTTATGCACTGAAACTCTTCAAAGTGATTTTTAAGGTATCATTTTAATTGTCACTGGGTTTTTCTTTTTCTTTACTATCTAGAAAACGCTGGCAAACACTTTGACGGGAGATGAGTTCTTACGGAAGAGGGGTGGCCCCAGGGCTCTGGAACAGGATGCTCCTTGATCACATTGAAGCAAACACAGGATCACACCATAGACACACGGCAGGGCATGACACTGCCTGTAACTTTTCTTACAACACTGACTCTGTATATGGATACATATATACACAGACACAAATGTAGACACATGCATAGATGCCCATGGGCTTCCCAGGTTGCGCTAGTGGTAAAGAACCCACCTGCCAATGTAGGTAGATGTAAGGGACTCGAGTTCAATCCCTGAGTCGGGAAGACCCCCTGGAGGAGGGCATGGCAACCCACTCCAGTATTCTTGCCTGAGCATCCCATGGATAGAGGAGCCTGGTGGGCTACAGTCCATGGGGTCTCACAGAGTCAGACACGACTTAAGTGACGGAGCACGCATGCACACAGGTGCACACACACACACATACAGGCATGTATGTGTGTGTTAGTCACTCAGTTGTGTCCAACTCTTTGTGACCCCATGGACTGGGGCCCGCCAGGCTTCTCCATCCACGGGATTTTCCAGGCAAAAAGACTGGAGTGGGTTGCCATTTCCTTCTCCAATGCAGGCATGTAAATATACATATTTAAAGCCCAGAGTTGCCTTGAACTTCATGCTGCTGGGTATAAATCTGAACCCACTAAGTTCCCCTCCGCCCGCTTTCCTCATCTGCTCACTGTGGAATCCTGTTCCTATGATCTCCATCACTTTATCCATAGCCCTGTTCCAGGCAGCTCTGATTACCATCCTTTTCATACCCTGTCTGGACAGAAAGAGACATCTGACGTGTCTTCCTGTCCACAGTCTCACACATTCTCACCCTCACACTGCTGCCAGAATTATCTTTTAAAAATCATGTCAGACCACATAAAATACACCTCAAGCCCCTTTTGAGTCTCCCCACTGCTTACAGAATAAATCGACATGCATCAGATCGGCATATTAGGCCCTATGCCATGGAACCTAAAGTTATAATTACAAACTCTTATACTATATGTGAGGAGGGCACGGCAACCCACTCCAGTATTCTTGCCTGGAGAATCCCCGTGCACAGAGGAGCCTGCGGGCTACAGTCCACGGGGTCACAAAGAGTCGGACACGACTGAGCGACTAAGCACAACACACACTATATGTACATTCCATAAAATTATAATTATTACATATCATATGATCAATAAGGTAAGATCCATGACACATTAGAGTGCTGACTCTACAACAACTCTATGAAGGAGGTACTATTATGTCCATCTTACTGATGGGGAAACAAGCACAGAGAGGTTAAGTAACCTTCTGAAGGTCACACAGCTATGAAGTGACAGAACCAGGAGCTGAGCCCAGGCCGTCCAGCTCTGGGGTCTGGGCTCTAACCACCACTCTCTCCTGTCTCCCCACCCAGGTCTTCCTCTTGGTGCCTCTACCCCTAAGCCAGTCATTCTCTCTGAGCACAAGGATCTTCTCTGTTGGCACTGCCTCTCTCACCTGGGAAACATCCAGTATGAGTAAAATTTCTTTGGCCAGGCTCCCCCAGACCTGAGTTAGCCTCATCCTCTCCCACTGAGAGCTCCCCAGCTCCTCTGAACCTTCTCTGCTTCTGCCCTGTGTTGCCATCCACTGCACACCTGTCTGAACACCCCACAACAATCCGTCCTTTAGTCTAGGGGGAGCTTGACTTATTCTTTATCACTTGGAAGACTGGCTCTCAGCTACTGGTTACTGATTTGAATTATAAAAAGGGAAAGAAATGGGATGACCTCACAGGCCACAATGCTGGGTAAGTTTTCTCCCAAAGCAGCAAACGCAGACTTTAAAGTCACATGGATAACAGGGGCTACATCCGTCCTGACAGAATGTGTCTTATCTTTTCTCCAGCCCTGACTATCCCACAAATGACTGGATGGTGCCAGGGAGACAGGCCAGGCAGCATGTCCTGGGCTATCAAGGCCATCCATGTCCTGCAGGGTTAAACGAGAGACGCACACAGGAAGGCCACGCCACCCTCCCACATCCCTACCCCAAGAGGACAGAAGCCAGCCAGCAGTCCTGACTGCACTGAACGCACTTCACGTCGGCAGTTTCCTAGGAACCCCCTACATGAAGGCGCATCTCTTGTTTCTCAGACGCGTGGGTGTAGAATGCCCCAGTGGGGACACCTCATCACTCAGCTTTGCCGGGTCTTCCGTTTCCCTAGTTTGTGTAAACGGGTTGATTTCCTTTTAGAAAAGGAAGCCAGAATAGAGGGAGGGAGGAAGAGGTTCTTTGAAGGCACTAGACTGTGGACCGGGAGAGGAGCCCTTTATTCTATTTCTGCATTTACCCTTTATATGTGGAAATAATTCTTAAAAGATCTGTACAGCCCTGAGGCACTGCTGGGGGCAGGTGCTTCTCCCACGGGGAACGGGAGAAAGAACCAAAACTAAACAGGAGCTAGGATTAGAGACAGGTCACGTGCCCTGGGCCCCAAGTCAGCGTTAGCTGCGAACCGCGTGCACCGTCACTAAGCAACCTCCTCATCAAACGGAGGTGGGGTTTGACTTGGGTGCCTCCGTACCAGAAAGATCCTTCAGCACACTTTTCCACGTGGGGTTTCTGTCTCTGAGTCTAGATTCCTGAGATGACGTGGGCAATAGTGAGAGGGGAAATGAAAAACACAGGTCAGCTTTTCAGGGAAATGTCAGTTCTGCTGGAAGTGTTCCTGTAGCTCAGGGTGTGGTATTTGAGGTCACAGGCGGTAAAACTCTAGCACACGCAGTCATCTGAGACCTTCTCTGTGGGAAGCAGAGACAAGAACGCAGCCAACCGTGTGCTGCAAGCTGTTGCTCCTGCCTTGATCCAGGGACCAGAGGAGCCGCCGTGTGCGTCAGACAGCATCAACTTCCTCTGATCTGAGGACCATTCACTTTAGCATAAGATAGGCAGGACTCTTCTGGAGCCTCCCAGCGTCAGGAGAAAAGTGACGGATGATCGTGAAGCTGCTCATCTTTATCACCGAAAAAGCTCAAGTCATTTCCAAAGTCAACCAGTGTTTTCCAACCAGCATCCCAAGCTTAACCTAATCCCATCAGGTTATCACAGACACACTGCAGGACACTGGCCTTTCACTACAAGAGACGTTCTTCCTCTCATGCACAAGGCCCCATCTGCTGTCCTCTCCTATATGGATAATAAGCTGTGGAAGAAGAAGGGGTGTTGAAAAGAAGCACCTCACTCTTCCTAGTGACTCAGAAAAAAAAAAAAAAAAACAAAGAGAAAGCCTGCAAAGGAAATACAGGGAAAGGAAGTTTTTTATAAACTTTCCAATAAGGGGAGAAGAACAATTTGTTCAGAGCCTATTTATGGGGTGTGTGTGTGTGTGTGTGTGTGTGTGTGTGTGTGTGCGTGCGTGTGCGTGCGTGTGTGTGCTTAGTCATGTCTGCCTCCTTGTGACCCTATGGGCTGTAGCCCACAAGACTCCCCTGTCCATAGAATTTTCCAGGCAAGAATACCGGAGTGGGTTGCCATTTCCTTCTCCAGAGGATCTTCCCCACCCAGGGATCGAACCTGCGTCTCTTGCGTCTCCTGCGTTGGCAGGCAGATTCGTTACCGCTGAGCCACCTGGGAAGCGCTATTTGGGGCCAGGTGCCTTTAGTTCACAGGTAGCCACACTACCACCATTGTAAGCGCTCTAGCTCCCACTCTACGGATGGGGCACCTAAGACTCAGCCCTGCAGGAAAGGCGACAAAAAGACTGAGTCTGGAATGTGGCTGGCCAGAGGGCAACCCTGGTGGTTCCAGCTCCATGGCATGGGTTCTTTGCTCGGTACCGCTGTCCTCTCTGAGAAGGGGCCCTGCTGGGGCATGTATCTGAGCAATGACCTCCTGGAGAAGTACAAAAAGCCACCAGGACTTGGGTAAAAAACCCAGGCAAGTAAGCCAGAAAGAAAACCACCAATACAGTATACTAATGTATATATATGGAATTTAGAAAGATGGTAATGATAACCCTGTATGCGAGACAGCAAGAGAGACACAGATGTATAGAACAGTCTTTTGGACTCTGTGGGAGAGGGCGAGGGTGGGATGATTTGGGAGAATGGCATTAAAACATGTATAATATCATATATGAAATGAATTGCCAGTCCAGGTTTGATGCACGATACTGGATGCTTGGGGCTGGTGCACTGGGATGACCCAGAGGGATGGGATGGGGAGGGGGGAGGGAGGGGAGTTCAGGATGGGGAACACGTGTATACCTGTGGCAGATTTATGTTGATGTATGGCAAAACCAATACAATATTGTAAAGTAATTAGCTTCCAATTAAAATAAATAAATTTATATATAAAAAAAAAAAAAAACCCAGGCAAGTGGTTTCTTGGGTTCTTGCTTCCACGAGTCCAAATGCCTCAGTTCCAGCCTTCCAGAAGAATGGAAAGGCGCCACAATGCTTGAGTGTAACTGATGGAGAACATGTAACTCTTCATCCACATTCAGGAAGCCTAGGTGCTTCCAGGCAATAAAAATGGACAGAACAGAACAATCTATCATATCTTCAGTTCATTTTTTTCTTTTCCGTGTTAGAAAAGTTTAAAATACTTCTCTGAAGTTCTGATGCATAGGTGAAAACTGACTTAATATTGAATTTGATTCCGTTCAGCTTCGAGGACCGGCACTGAGGGCTGCATCCTGGTCTAAGGAAGAGGGTAATATGAGATTCTACACACAACATCAATATTTAAAATTCTCCTCCTGTTCATAAAAAAATCAAGCATTGAGTAGAGAGGCTCTGGTGTGCATTAATATATTTGAGACATCTGTTGAGTGCTTACCAGGTGCAAAGCTCAGTGTGAGCTGTTAAAAGGGTGAGGAGAAAAGGTAGGGAAAAAGAAAGTAGGTAAAAATGATTACAATACCCAAAGGGTGACAGAAGGATTAGAGTGCTAGAATCATCCGTGAAAACAACCGAGAAGCGCTGTGATTTGCATGGGCTAAGATTACAAGGTGAATCACTGAAAATTCTGTTATATGTTAATTTCAAAGCCCACCCCGGTAGGATTCCAAATACATCTGCACATTCACACATACCCCATCCTCCCAACTAAAGGCCACATTTTTGTTAAACTTACACACTACCTAGTCACCAGACAGATGCCAAATATACAAGCTCGCTTGATTGCATCAAGCATGTCAGATGTGACTGGCATTCAAATTTTAGCCCTTTAAGAGTTAAGGATGTATTTTAATTTGATATTTAAACTGCCCTTTATTAACAGTCATCTGAGATTATTCCGATACACATTTCACAAACACAGCCACGTGACATCAGTATGAAAGAAGAGATCATCTGAAAAAAATGATCAGACCTGATACAGGACGGAAAGGTTTTCAACTGAAACCAAACCCCAGACCCATTCAATACGGCACCCTGCTCGGGAAGGGGGTCAAGTCTGGAGAAACTCTATTAAGGGTCTCGAGTCTTTGCATCTACAATTAACTAGTGAGTTTTAATTTAAAGGAAACCCAAGAGATGGAGAAGAGTGGTTGGTTTCTGCAGAAAAATGTCAGCTGCTCTGAAAGAACATGGTGACCAACTTCTTCCATGGGGCACTGGGGCCCTTTGCTCTTGTCCCAGTGGAGCTTTGAACACAAGCTACCTGCTCTCCTTGCTTGGTCCTTCAATAAACCTTTCTCTGCTCCAAACCCTGTCTCAGTTTGCTTGACCTCACTGTGCTTTGGGCACATGAATCGCATTCAGCAGTGTGACTTGGGACAAGTAATTTGATCTTTGTGCGCCTCAGTTTTCTTACCGGACAACAGGTATAATAATAGTGTCATCTACTTCATAGAAGTTCCAAGGATGAAGTGAGATAATGCAAACAGTAGCCTTACCTGTTTCTTACTATTATTCTCTCCTCCACAGAAGCTATAATTTTTGTATCTAGTCATTAAACAAATGTTTAATATTTTAACCTTTCAATTGCAAAAGGTCATGCATTTTAATAAAAGGTACATACAGCGTGAATGTACTGCATATTACGCAGAGCACGTCTCTGTAACCACCACTTGGAAATAAGAAATAGGGCCTTGTCAGCTCCACAGGAGATCCTTACATGGCTCTCCCCCAGCCCCAAGTGCCTCTATGCTCCCTGAATATACATTTTCTAACTTACTACCATACTCTCTCAAGGTGGCCTTAAAAGACTTAATGCACGGTAAGTGCTCAATAAATGTTGGTCACTGGTTTTTAAAGAAAACACAAGGTACACTCAAGCAGTTTCCTGCTTCCTTCTATCTCATCCCAAAATTGCACTGTGTAATGCCTCTCACCCAGCCTGTCTCAGGGCATAACCAGGTTGCATCTGTCATTCTGGCTATGGCTTTCAGACTTCACAGCACGCCGGGTTTGTAAAACTGTGTTAATTTAAAGCACAGCCCTCCAATTTCGGTCTAGTTAAGTACGATCCTCAAGAGCAGCCACGAGGAAATGGAATCTTTTTTGTTGTTGTTGTTGTTATTGTTTAATCACAATCAGACATTACATGGCAGAAAACACTCCATCTCTCTCTTTGCTGTTCCAAATCTCACAAACTTAAAAACCTGAATTTTAAACGAAGTCTTTTGACCAAACTCCCCAATCCCAAAGGAGATGAAAAAGTAATAATGTAAAAAAGTTAAGGTCAAGGTGGCCTGATATCACAGCTAATGACTAACCATTTGTTTACAGGCAGCTCCTGCTCTACCCTGAAAGCTGCCAAGCTCCACTCTCTGTCAAACAAGTGGTTAGTGATCGGTTCCCTGGGTGATTGTCCCTGAAGGTAAGCCATGCTCTGGGGGGTACATTAGGCACTTTAAGTGGGGGGTAGTTACCTTTCCCTGACTGGGTATGATGTTTGGCTCTCAAAAGCAAGGTAAGGAATTTTTACACTCAAACAGAATGTCCTGTGAATCTCTTTCCCTGGGATTCTGCACTGGGATTCCAGGGCTTTCTCATGAACGCCTGCACCACACATTCTGCAGTAGTTGTGTGAGTTGGCCAGCAGGGTGTTTAAGGTCTGCATGTTCTGTGGACGCCAGCTCTGGTCCACTCTGACTTATAGTCTCTTGAGTTTTAGCCCATCTAGACGGTGGTACTCTTCATGGTGAACAAGCAGCATGGCACTGATGCTCACATCCATCAGAACTGGTGCTGGGGGTCAACCCCCTGTAAGGCTGCAGCCGTATATGCTGCATTTATCAGCTCTGGGTTTTAGGAGCAAACCCAGACCGTGTGACCAGATCGTCACTAGCTTATTTGCCTGGAGAATCCCCTCCCCTACTCGGCCTCATCCACATCTTCCCCCGCAGTAGCTGCTTCTAAGGCCGCGAGGGCTTTGGCCACCTCCGCATCCTCATCCGCCGTCTCCCAGCTCCGATCTCCTGGGGAACCAGGGGCCTCCTCCCACCCGTTTCTCGAATCAACCACAGGCACGTCCTGAGCAGGATCATCTTTGTCAAAGTAGACGCTTGGGATTTCAGTTGTCACGGCCTCGTTTAATGAATCCCAGCTTCTCTTTGCAGAGAAGGGCATATTCAAACCACACTCCCCTTCCGGGGGGTGAACACCCTCCTGGGGCTCCTTCTCAGAGTGGATCTTGAAAAGATGGTCCTTCTCTTGGTGACCAACGTGATCAGCGTTGTCTTCAGCTGAGCCGCAAAGTGGAGGGTAGTCCGGGGTGGGTGTCCGGAGGACGTGGGCTGGGACTTCCCAGGTGGCAAGCCTGGCTGTGGATGGCGCGCCGGAGGCCCCATTGCCGATGACCTGCGTCTCTCCCGAGGCCGGCTGCATGCAGTCCAGCTCCCTGGCACTCCCTCCTTCAAGGCAGAGCTGGGTCGGGTGACCTCTGTTTGCAGCACTGGCCCAGGAGTCTTTGGCCTCCTGAGGGGCCCCGGCTCACCACTGAGCTGCAGGACAGCAGCGGGGCCGACGCCATTGATGGCCTCGCTAGTCTTCTGGGCACAGGGTCCCCCCACCGTATCCCCCAAGAGGAGTGGTCCTCGGGGCGGCCCGCAGGGCTCCTGGGGAGAGGCTCTTCCACTCCCACTTGCCGTCCTCTTGGAGCCCTCATTAGGAGGGTCACCCTTGTGCACCAGGATTTCGCTGCTCTGTTTGTCTTTCAGTTTAAGAGTGTCCTATTCATCTAACTTGTAGCTGTTTACTTCGTTAACGTAACCAGGGGAGGGCACGTGAACTGGATCGAAGAGATAGCTTTGTATCATTTTACAGCACCTGCACCCCATCTGGATTACTTTTTGTTATCATCTGTTGTGGAGCCTGTCCATTAGGTTTCCCTAAACATTTACTTTCTCTTCCTCCAACTGGGAATGCGGCGGCGGCGGGGTCCTGGCGCCCATGGCTTCGCCGGCCTTGGGTGGCCGCTGGAAATGGAATCTTAATGGTTGCCTTTTGTTCTTGGATTTGTCCAGAACTTTTTCAGAAAAACCAGATAACTCCAGCAGCATTTTGAAAGAAAAAGGAGAAGAGATAATGTATCCAGAAGAAAGTCTGCCTGCAGTACACCAACCACACAGGGACCCATCTGATCACATACCCTGAGCGCTCCCTGGTACACCAGCAGGGCTTTTTCTATTTATCGGAAGCAGAAGAATAATCAGGACTTAGTGGAGAAATTACTGTGCCTCTGTTGCTCTGTCACTGCGCTTGTTGAGCCTTTCAGACGAAACGGGTTCATAGCCTTGGGCCCAATTCTGAATTCAGCGGTAGCTGCAGAGTACAGTTCCACGTGAACTCGGGCCCAATGTCACCGAAACAATCCCTTCTCAAGGGTACACACTCATCCGCATCATCACACTCTCTGTCCCAAGCCATTTATGTTCAGCCCAAGTGCAAGTGCAGCTTGACATGGGTAGACCTAAAGCAATGGGTACAGGAGCTCCCAGGGCCCACACTGGCAACCCAGTTCAGTGAAGTTGCTCAGTCGTTTCTGACTCTTTGTGACCCCATGGACTGCAGCAGGCCAGGCCTCCCTGTCTTTCACCAAATCCTGGAGTTTACCCAAACTCATGTCCATTGAGTCGGTGATGCCATCCAACCATCTCATCCTCTGTCGTCCCCTTCTCCTCCTGCCTTCAATCTTGCCCAGCATCAGGGTCTTTTCCAGTGAGTCAGTTCTTCGCATAAGGTGGCCACAGTATTGAAGTTTCCACTTCAGCATCAGTCCTTCCAATGAATATTTAGGACTGATTTCCTTCAGGATGGACTTGCAGTCCAAGGGACTCTCAAGAGTCTTCTCCAAAACCACAGTTCAAAAGCAACAATTCTTCAACACTCAGCTTTCTTTATAGTCCAACTCTCACATCCATACACGACTCCTGGAAAAATCATAGCTTTGACTAGAGGGACCTTTGTTGGCAAAGTAATGTCTCTGCTTTTTAATATGCTGTCTAGGTTGGTCATCTTTTCTTCCAAGGAGCAAGCATTTTTTAATTGTATGGCTACAGTCACCATCTGCAGTGATTTAGGAGCCCCCAAAGAAATAAAGTCTATTACTGTTTCCCCATCTATTTGCCATGAAGTGATGGGACCATGCCATGATCTTAGTTTCTGAACGTTGACTTTTAAGCCAACTTCTTCACTCTCCTCTTTCACTTTCATCAAGAGGCTCTTCAGTTCTTCTTCAGTTTCTGCCATAAGGGTGGTGTCATCTGCATATCTGAGGTTATTGATATTTCTCCTGGCAATCTTGATTCCAGCTTGTGCTTCATCCAGTAGTGTTTCTCATGATGTACTCTGCATATAAGCTAAATAAGCAGGGTGACAATATACAGCCTTGACATACTCCTTGGCACCCCAGTAACATGCCTTAATATTGGTTTTTCTTCCTGACTTTGCCTCATTCCTGAGCTCACCTCCCAAATGGAATATCTGCACCCAAACCCCTGCCTCAGGCTGTGCTCTCGGGTTATCCCAAACTAAGAAACGGGTGGAAGGGGAGAGGAGGAAAAGCTTCAAGGATATTCCTTTGTGGTGACGGAATCAAGTGCCATAAGGATGGATACATGGGCATGTGCGATGGGATGGGGGAACTTTCTCAGTTCCACCTTTAACCAGCCTCGTGGCCTTACAGAAGTCACTGTAGGTTACGTCAAGTATTAGGACAACAAGATCTTCCATCAAACAGATCTCCGGCAGCAAGAACAACTCCGGATAAACCTGTCCCGTGTCATGAGAACATTTAACTACAAGGACTGACCAAGGAGCAAGCTTACATTAGAATCCCACACTGGCCCTAAGCCAGGAGGCAAGCAAGCCTCCTTAGAAGTTCTGGCCATGGGGTTAGACACATCAGTTTGAATTTCACCTTTATCTTTTAGTCATTGGGTAATCTCACAAAAGTTTTTAAACCTCTTTAAGCTTCAGTTTTCTCATATGTAAAACAGGAATAGCATCTTCCTCACAGGACTAGCTGCAGAAGTTCCACGAGAATATATACAGGATTTACTTAGCACGTGTCTGGGATATAGTAAGTGCTTAACATACGGTCACAGTTATTATGGTGATGATGGTTTAGATTCATAACTTTTGGAGGAACTGAATTATAGCAAGGTTTCTCAACCTCAGCACGATTGACATTTTGAGGAATATCACTGCTTGTCAAGGTCTTGTGTTGTAGGATGTTTAGCAAGATTTCTGGCCTCTATCCATCAGATGCTAGATGCACCAACACCTACCGCCACCACCCTCTTGAATTGTGACAGCTAACAGTGTCTCCAGACATTGCCAAGTGTCCTGTGGGGGCAAAAATGCCTCAGTTGAGAACTAGAGCTAGAGAAATTAGATTCTAATTCTAAATTTGTTGATTGGACTTCCCTGATGGTCCACTGGTTGGGAATCTGTCTACCAATGCAGGAGACAGGGGATCAAACCCTGGTCTAGGGAGATTCCACGTGCGGAAGCCCGCGCACCACAAGTACTGAGCCTGCTTGTCGCAACTACTGAAGGCCATGTGAACTAGAGCTCATGCTCTGCAATGAGAGCAGCCACCGCAGGAGAAGCCTGTGCACTGCAGCTAGAGAGTATCCGCCACTCACCGCAACTAGAGAAAGTCCAACGCAGCAATAAAGACCCAGCACAGCCAAAAATTAATTTAAAAAATAAACCTGTTGACTACTGATTCTGCAATTTATCATGTAACAAAATGTCTTCTTGCTGTGTGTGGCTGTATATATATATGTATATGTTTGTTTCTTAACACTTTAGTATTCAGCTTTCCAAATACTGTACAGATGTCAATTTCTATTGAAATATAGCTGACACTAAACATTGTATAAGTAACAACATATAGATTTGATTATTTAGATTGCAATATGACTGCCCTTGTAGCCTCAGCTAACAACACTATCGAGTCACATCATTTCATTTGTTCTTGAGGTTGCTGTTGTTTAGTCATTAAGTCATGTCTGACTCTGCGACCCCATGGACTGCAGCCCGCCAGGCTCCTCTGTCCATGGGATTCTCCAGGCAAGAATACTGGAGTGGCTGCCATGCCTCCCTCCAGGGGATCTTCCCAACCCAGGGATCAAACCCGGTCTCTTATGTCTCCCGCATTGGCAGGCGGGAACTACTAAGTGCCACCTGGGAACAACTAAGATCTAGTCTCTTCCATGTGTGTGAAGTTGCATCAGTTGTGTCCAACTCTTTGCAACCCCATGGACCATACTCCTAGCAAGCTTAATGTTCATAATACATTTTAATACTTACAGTATCTTGATTCTCTCATCCTCTAATAAAATATCATTTCCCAGGGGTAAGGGATTTAAGCGGATGCTCTAGATCAAGTCAGAAAGGAGTACCTGGGTCCGGAAAGACAGAGCAATTACTCTTGTGCACATATCAATACCAGGAGCTTTAGGGATGAACACAGACCAGATGCTTTCCTCACTCCAGACACCGCTCTGAGATGTCTCAAGGGAACAAGAGATTTTGGAAAGAACTGTAGTCTTTCCTGTTCTTCAGCTAATCCAGAAGAGTAGCTAAAACAGGTCCTGGAAGAGGGAAGAGAAACTGAAGCCATCAGGAAGACTCTGCTGATGGAACTTTGGGGCTTTCCTGGTGGCTTAGATGATAAAGAATCTGCCTGCAATGCAGGAGACCCAGGTTTGATCCCTGGGTCCCAAAGACCTCCTGGAGAAGGGAATAACAACCCACTCTGGTATTCTTGCCTGGAGAATCTCATGGACAGAGGAGCCTGGCAGGCTACTCATGGGGTCACAAAGAGTCAGACATGACTGACTGACTAACAGTTTCACTTTAATGGAACTAGAGGGCACGAAAGCCAAGCCTGGTGGTACCAGCAACCTCTGCTTGTACTCAGCTACCTTCAGGATCAGACATTTGTGTTGTGTGTGGCTGTTAATGAAATGTTTTTGTACATCTTTCTATTTCCATTTTGGATTTTCTTAATATTTTTGTTTTTCTAAAATTGGTGGCTCAAATGGTAAAGCGTCTGTCTACAATGCAGGAGACCTGGGTTCAATCCCTGGGTCGGGAAGATCCCCTGGAGAAGGAAATGGCAATCCACTCCAGTACTATTGCCTGGAAAAATCCCATGGACAGAGGAGCCAGGTAGGCTACAGTCCATGGGGTCGCAAAGAGTTGGACACGACTGAGCAACTTCACAAACTGCTTTTTATCTAGCTGAAACCTGGTTACTTACAGCTTCTCTTGGCTCAAAACTTTTATAATTTCTAGAAACTTCATGTCTGTATGTGTGCTTACCTAAACTATCGTATAATCTACAAACAATGACAGTTTGCAGCCTTCTTATCCTCATAATTTTAATATAATATTCTGATTACAGTGACTGAGGCCACTGGCACAATGATGAGATAGAAGCCTGAACAGTGGGCATCCTTGCATTTTTCCTGATTTTAAATGCTTTTTAACATTTCAGCAAAGGAGAAGCACATAATTGAATAGGCAGAGAGTGGCTGTTTTCATTTTAAGAACTTCTCCACTATTTGATGCTTTAAAACATGTAGAGAATTTAACTTGATGGGATTTAAATTAACAAATGGCCAATAGGTATTATGCAAATTCAAGCATAGCAATAATAAAATAATGAATGTCCAGATGAATGACTTTTCAATAATAAGATATCAATTTTTACTTAAATTGAAGATTTTTTAAAAAACATTTTAATATCCAGCACTAGCAATGTCATGGGGATATACACAATCTCATATAGAGGTGCTGGGTTTAAGCTAAAATAACCTTTCTGGATGGCAATTTCATAATCTGTGCAAAGAACCATGCAAATATCTACTTCTTTTGACATAATTTCATTTTATCCTATGGAAATAATAAAAAAATGTGCATTAATATTAAGTACTACAATTGGGGCCATTGTTTTTATGTAAATTATGGGGGATTCTAATGTAAATGATGGTATATCCACTATAAAAACTGTTCTCCAGTCATTCAAAAGAGAATTTCTGAAAAGCATGGAAAATATTTCAAAATATAAAGGGAGAGAGAGAGAAAAAAAGGATACAAAACTCTGCAGAAAGGGCGGAATTTCAGCTTTTAGACAAGACAGAGAAATCCAACTTGACCTCTGATAGTAAAAAACCGGAAATCTGCTCGGAATTTATAAAATAAATGTTTCAGATAGTTAAAACACGTTAGACTGGGGTCTATGAGAAAAGGAAAAAAAATCCCAATGAGATGAGTCCTGTGATCTCCCCAGCTTCCTGTCTGGAAGCATTTTACATATGTGGTACTGGGATGTGGTATCAAGTATTGCTTAGCGGTCCTGTTGAGTTGAAGAGACAGAAATTGAGGCAGCTGGAATATGGAATTAGAGTACCAGAGATGAAAGCGCTACAGAGTAGAGGTGCAGAAATTCTCTTGAGTTTTTAGCTGATATTCAAAGCTCTGTGCAAACTACAATTTCTGGGGAAAGAAAAATTACTGGAAAACCAGTTTCATTTAAATTCTGATCATTAAGAATAGGGAAAATTCATTGAACACTGGCCGCATTCTGTATATACTCCAGAATGCTGTAGTAGAAGGGCTAAACTAGCCCTGGAGGGGAAAGAAACACCCTAGAATCATCCAAAACAAACTGTGAAAACAAGCTATGGAAAAACTGTGCAAATGACTACGAGCTAGAGCAAAATTCAATACTCTGTAATGGCGTAAAACAAAATCCAGAGTCTACAATGTGATAACATGATGCTCAGTATTCAATCAAAAATTACTGGGCAAATGAAAAAGTGGGAAAATGTAAAGTAAGCCCAGGAGAAAAATCAAGCAACAGACACAGACCTAGAAATAATGGAGATAATGGGATTTACGGACAATTACCCAGGTGATGTTACTTGTAAAGAAGCCACCTGTCAATGTAGGAAACATAAAAGACACAGGTTCGATTCCTGGATTGGGAAGATCCCCCGGAGGAGGGCAGGGCAACCCCCTCCAGTATTCCTGCCTCGAGAATCCCATGGATAGAGGAGCCTGGCGGGCTGCAGTCCTTGGGGTCATAAGGAGTTGGACAGGACTGAGCGACTAAGCACACGTGCACAAACTTAAAACAACTGTTTTATTTACACCAAGAATTGAAAAGGAAGTATGAATATAAAAGAAACTGAGAAAAGGAAACTTAAGATGGAAAAAAGAACCCATAAAAACTTATAAGTTAAAAATACTGTATCTGAATGAAAAGTTTCACTGAGTGGCTATAACAGAAGATTAAACAAATGCAGAAGAAAATATCAATTAACTTGAAGACACAGAAATAGAAATTATCCAAACTGAAAAAAAAGAAAAGAGATTAAAAAAAAACTTGAACAGAGCTTAGAAGTCCTATGGAGTGATTTGAAATGTCCTAGTATACATAGGAATTCCAAAAGACAAAAATAAAGGAGAAGGCAGAGATAATTTTTATAAAAATAAGGTTAAATTCTTCCAAAGTTGATTTTTAAAACTATAAAATATTTAAAAACTCAACAGCCCAAGCAGGGTAAAATAAGGTAACACCAATATACATCACAATCAAATTATTGAAAATTAATGATCAAGATAAAGTCTTTTAAAAGTAGCCAACTAAGGAGATAGATCACATATAGGCAAACAAAAATAATAATCTCTTAACTTCTCACCAGAAACAATGCAATCTACAATTAGACAATGGATTAATACCTTTAAATTTAAAAAAGAAAAAAAATTAGTTCAACACCTATAATTCTATACCCAGAGAAAATGTCCTACAAAACTGAAGGTAAAATAAATTTTCAGATAAGTAAAAGTTGTATGAGTTCACTGCACGCAGGCCTCCACTATAAAACATATTAAAGGAAATTCTTCAGGATGAAGGAAATTAATATCAGATAAAAATTTAGATTTACACAAAAGAACACAGTAGCAAAATAGAAAAGATTTCTTGTTCTCAGTTTTAAACTATTTAAAAGGTAAATACCTATGAAAAAGTAATAAAACTATATTGTGGGGTTGATAATATATGTAAGAATAAAATGTACTTCAACAATAGCATGAGGGTTGAGGAGAAAAATGACAATTTACTGTTTTAAGGTTCTTACATTACACATAAAGTGGCATAAAGGTAGTTTGTAAATATACTAAATCCTAGAGCATTCAAAAATAATAAAACAAGGGAATATAGCTTAGTCAGCAAAATTAATGTTAGAAACAAACTCAATCCAAAAAAAGGCATAAAAATGGGACAGAGAACAACAGATGGGAAATAGGCAGCAAGAATGGTAGATTAAATCCAACCATAATGACAATTCCACTAAAATAACATGCTAATTAAGAGGCAGAGACCCACTATATGCCATCAACTACAAACAAAACACCCTTTAAATATAAAGACAAAGGTTGGCCAAAAGTAAAAGAATGAAAGAAAGATATATTATTCAGGCACACACAGGAGGAAGCTGGACCAGCTACGCTGCATCAGGCCAAATAACATCCATGACAAGGAGGAGTGTCAGATATAAAGAATGCCCTTACATTACAATACGAGTCAACTTCTGAAGACGACATATTTAGCAATCCTAAACAGCAGAGTTCCAAACTACATTCATCAAAAGTTGACACTATGATAGACAAATTCATATTTTTTTTGAAAATTTCAAAACTCCCGTGGCCTTATTTGCTAGAATAGAAGATTTACAAAACAAGCAAAATATGAACAACACTATCAACCAGCTTGACCTGTCATTTATAAGATGTTTTACCCCAGACTGCAAAATGCACATTCTTTTTCAAGGGTATGTGAAACATTCTCCAAGGTGTTCTATATATGGGACTATAAAGCAAGTCTCAGTAAATGTAAATCAGCTGAACTCCGACAGAATGTGTTCTGTGATCACAATGAAACTAAATTTTCAGTCAAAACTAAAAATATTTTAAAGTAGTTTTTATACAAAATTAATACCAATATAACTGATAGGCCAAAGAAAAAAATTATAAGGAAAACCAGGAAACATTAGAAACTAGGTAATGATGAAAACATAGCCTATCAATCTTGTGGGATGCAGCTGACATGGTGCTTAAAGGGAAAAGAATAAAACTTAAAAAACTTAAATTATAGAAAAAAATCAATGACATAAACTTCACATTTTAAAGGAACTGGGGGAGCAAAACTGAACTGAAAAAGTAGAGGAAAGGAAATAATAAAGACTGGAAATCAGTGAGAAAAAAAATGAACAACAGACAAAAATCAAAACTAAAATCTGATTCTTTGAATAGACTGGTAAAATGGATAAGTCTCTAGTAAAACTGATTAAGAATAAAAGAGAATTTTATAAGTTATCAATATCAGGGATGAAAGAAAAATTAAGGGACATTAGTACAGATACTATAGACATTAAAATACCCAAAGAATATTGTGAACAATTTTAGACCAATAAATTAAACAACTTACATGAAACAGATAAACTGCTTGAAAGACCAGTCATAACATATAAGAAGAAATGAAAAAATGCAAACAGCCCTATATCTATTAAAGACTAAATCTGAAACTGAAATCTTTCCTACAAAGAAAACTCTGGTCCAAATAGCTTTACTGCTGAATTCTCTAAGACATTTAAAAAGGAAATTAATAGCAATTTTTAAAAATTATAAAATGGAGAAGGAAACCTTTCTCAACTCATTTTACAAGATCAGCTCGACCCTGATAATAAAACCAAACAAAGACTTTTCAGGAAAATTACAGACTAACATCTCTCAGGAACATAAATATGAAGATCCTTAATAAGTACAGGAGTATCTAAAAAGTACAATACAGCATGACCAAGTGATATTTATCCTAGGAAATGTGAGGCTGCTCTAACATTCAAAAGCCTTTAAAGTGCAATCTATCATATTAACAGAACAAAGAAGAAAAATCAAATAATTATCTCAAAAGATGAAAAAAAAAGTAACAAACAACATCCATTTATGATTTTTTTAAAAAGCTCACACAAAATTATGGATAGAAGGAAACTTCCCTAATAAAGGGCACTTAGGAATAACTTACAGCTAACATCACAGTTAATAAAGACTAAACATATCTCCTCTAAGATCAGAAACAGACAAGGATGTCCACTGTCACTATTTCTATTTAACACTGTACCGTATTATAAAATGTGCTTCAAAATATCCTAGGTAGCCAGTACCACAAAGGACAAAAAAACTAAAAGGAGTACAGACTGGAAAGGAAGAAATAAACCTTATTTGCAGGTAATATGATGGTATATTTAGAATATCCTAAGGACAAGGTCAACATGTAGAAATTATTTGCATTTCTATCTACTAAAAATAAATGGTTGGGAAATGAAGTTTCAAAAACATGATTTGCAACAGTATCAACATTAAGTACTTGGGGTAATTTAACAAACTATTAAAAAACTATAAATTAAGCTCCAATACTGTTTAAAATGCAGAGAAAAATGATAAAAATGTATACAAGAATATTTAGTGGTATTGTCATTGTGTGAGCAGGGCCCTGTGGGGCTTTTGGGCATGGAAGCCTTTCTGTGTCCCCTGTTTCTTGTTTGCAGGGAATAGATTTCAGCCTCCACGACATTCCTGGAGTTCCAAAGAGCACGTTCAAACAGCTGTTATCAGGGAAGAGAGGATGCAGAGACAAGGGAGGAGCGATGACAGCAAGGAGATCCAACCAGTCCATCCTAAAGGAAATCAACCCTGACTATTCGTTGGAAGAACTGATGCTGAAGCTGAAGCTCCAGTACTTTGGCCACCTGATGTGAAGAGCTGACTCATTGGAAAAGACCCTGATGCTGGGAAAGATTGAAGGCAGGAGGAGACGGGGACAACAGAGCATGAGATAGTTGGGTGGCATCATCGACTCAATGGACACGAGTTTGAGATAGTGAAGGACAGGGCAGCCTGGTGTGCTGCAGTCCACGGGGCTGCCCGAGTGAATGAACAACGTGGGTGCCTGTGTGCCCAGTTGCTCAGTCATGTCTGACACTTTGCAGTCCTATGGACTGTAGCCCGCCAAGCTCCTCTGCTCGTGGGATTTCCCAGGCAAGAATGCTGGAGTGGGTTGCCACTTCCTCCTCCAGGGGATCTTCCTGATCCAGGGATCAAACACACGTCCACCTGCACTGGCAGGTGGGTTCTTCACCACTGCACCACCTGGGAGCCCTAATCCTCATAGAACCGTAGTCATAAGTGCTCTCGTGGGTTCTGGGAATCCTTCAGGAAAATTACTGAACTACAGAGGGGAACCCCTGAATTTGCAGGCACTCGGTCAAAAGTACAGGCGGCGAGTCCCACTTGCTGCTGACCTCTGAAGTCAGGCCAACGGGGTGGATTCTGCCCTTAATTTGTGGGGTCAGAGGTAACTTTGGGGGGTTAATTCAGACCTGAATTGGAGTACACTCAGTTGGTATCAGAATAGTTCAAACAGAATGGAAGAATCAAACAATGTCTGTGGAACTGGGGTGTGTGTGTGTATCTCCATTCAACAATTGTTTACTAGAAGGGATGCAACATCCTGAATTCCTCCAAGTTTACCCACTGGGCTATGTTCATAACCCTCGTGGATACACGCGACTGTGGTGGGAGCAAACAGGCTAGACTAAGAGGAACAGATTACTTTACGAACGGTTCAAGTGCTCGCCAAAATCGTATTTTAGTAACAACTTTAAGCTTCTCATACAATAAAAACCTATTAATTTGAAATTTGTAAAATATGGGCAAGATTCTATTGTGGTTTATCTTTGCTTAGCCAACACTTTTTTACTTTTTTATAATTAAAAAAAGGTAAGATAATTCTTAGGGAGAATATTTAAGAAAAAAATTATTTTTTGAAGCTGAAGTAATCTACTACATATAAATAACACTTATAAATTAGCCTTTCCTGTAATAAAAAGATCCCCTATACAACAATTAGAATGAAAAATTTGTATCAATTTAGAGCTTTCTAAAACTAGTGAAATAAAACCCAATCTATCTTTAATATATTTTAAAATTAAAATTCAATCTTTATTTTTAGCCAAACCTTAGTTGGTTTTTAAAAAATTAATCTGAATCAGTAAAGTTTATTGAATAAAACTAAGTTATCATATCATTAACATTTTGGAAAGGCCCCTGGAATACTTTTGTTCAAGCAAAACAGAAGTTCAAGTGTTTCCTACTCAATGATCATACCCACCATCGAAAGAAAACACACATACAATCTTCCTGTGTATATGTCACTAAATACACACAAAAAATCTGCTTTAAGATACATTTTTATGAAAAAGACAAATGAAATGCTATAGATTACAGGAGACTAAAAGAGAAATATCAACTCAATTCAACTTGATGGCCTAGACAGAATCCAGAAAAGAAAATCAAACTAATGGAGAAGTAGTTGAATGTCAATAAACTGTAGCTTGATTAATACCATGACACCAATGTTAATATCCTCTCCCTGATTATGTACCATGGTTATATAGCAAGTGAGTGAAAGTGCTATTCTCTCAGTTGTGTCTGACTCTCTGTGACCCTGGGGATTGTAGCCTGCCACGCTCCTCTGTCCATGGAGTGGGTAAGCCATTCCCTTCTCTGGGGATCTTCCTGACCCAGAGATTGAACCTGGGTCTCCCACATTGCGGGCAGATTCTTTATAGTCTGAGCCACTAGGGAAGCCCCATGGTTATATAAGATGCCAACATTAAGTAAAGCAAGGAAGGATAAGATATAAGGAACCACTGTGTGCGCTATTTTTGCAACTTTTCTAGAAGCCTAAAATTAGTTCAAAATTAAAAGTTCAAAGCAAAGAAGCATTTCTACCCCATATTAATATTTTTTACAGCTTAAAAAAGTTCAGTTGGTCTGGAATGAGAAAAATCCATTTTAGGAAGCTACTATAGGTCTTGGCGGTGTCAGGAAAATAACAGTAGTCATATAAATTGTATCACTTGCTATTTATACCATGATTTATTACAAAAGTCATATAATCACCCTTCCAACTTAGTGAAAAGTATTTGTAAGTTCTCGCAACAATTAACCAGCCACTGCTAGGGTTGTGCTTGCATCCCTCCAGTTTTTCCTTGGCAAAGAACTCAGACACTACCTCTGTCTAAAGCTGGTACAGATCTCAGGTTCACAGTGGTCACATCTAAATTATAATATGCAGCCAATTAGGTCTACTGTTAACACTAATACGTTTGCCAGAAAAGTAATAAAATTAACAGCATGGCACTTTTTCCCAACAGGGCAAAATAATTTACATAGAATGTTTCCAAGCCATATGTGTGATAAACCTTAATAGGCAGAGCTAAGTAGAAATTTATATTTTTTTTGTTTTGATGGTATCATAAAATGAATTCCAGCCACATTTGAGCCTGGGCAGACTGAGCCACTCCATGAAGACATAACATAGCACAGTGTGGACCGGCCTGCTCTGCAGAGAGAAGTTAAGGTCACGAGCTCATTTAGCGAGTACCCTTCTTGGATAGAGGTTGACTGGCCAAAAATTAGGCAGTGGGTGTCCATCCATCTGTCACTTTAGAGATTGCTTTAAAAGGCACGGTTTGCACATGATAACAAGTATGGTCAATTGATAAAATAAAAGCATTTAATGTTTAAATGATGAGAATAGCTTTCCTCTGAACAAAAGTTGCACTATAAAGTACACATACATTTTCTCCTAATAAAGTTGAATATTAACTTCAAAAAAAAAAAATAAATAAATAAATAAATAAAAGGCACGCTTTGCTTATGAGTCATGTATAATGAAACATCAATTACATTCTCTGGGTAGTATACACTGCTATGACATCAGGATGTGGTGTGAATTTTTCAAAATAGGTTTTTGCTGCTAAATGCAAATATACATAAGGAAACTTTATTTTTCCGCCTCCAACCCAATTCTGTACAAACTCAAGGTTGCACTCAGTCTATCCAGACATCTACAATGCACGTGGCAACAGCTTTGGTTGCTCTGCAATGTTCTCAAGCCAAAAAAAAGAAAAAGAAAATACACATACTTCATGTAAATACGGCGAATGAACAGGCTATGCTGTTAAATACTAAAATTCTCCCTGCTTTTCCGTTCTAATTACAAAACCTACTGCAGAGATTACAATTTTTATTCATTCCATTTTTGATCCTTTGAGAATAAGAAAATATTCCAAATTGCTGAACCATGGTTTTTCACACTGCAGATGACCCTCACCACCAAACCCAGAAACTCCCATACTCCAAGCCAAGGAGAGCAGTTTTAATGAATCACTGTAACAATTCAGTCAATGTTGAATTCTGATGATTAGTTTGAGGCTTAATTGTACTTGCTTTTTCCTCCAGCCCAATCAATAGCTCCTTGCATGGGGCTTGTTAGAGGCTGCTTGTTAAAGACTTGGCAACTGTTTCACCCCCAGGGAAAACAAAGGAAAGTGCTAGTCTAATTACAGAGGTGCAGGTCTGGGTCAATGAGCAATACCAATGTTTTCCCAGCTAGCCCAAGTTTGACAAGAATCCTCTAGCTGGTATGGAAAGCCTTTGCAAAGGCTCTCTGGGGTATCGAGGGAGTGGACATCCACCTCTCTGAAACATGGTGGTAGTAACCCATGGGCAGCAGGGAACCCCCTCCCCAAGTAAACTGAACATTCTAAGCATCTGACTTTACCCAAGGAAGACCCTTCAAGGATAGGGTGGGCCTCCAGTGGGTTGAGAACTCTTCGTTGATTTTAAGCATCATCACTGAGCCTTACCAAGGAGTTTGTGATTGGCATTCTTATTGCAAAAGTTAAGCAACATGTTTTGTTTTGTTTTTTTTAAAATCTTTTCAGAGATATCTTGTGCTTTCCCACCTACTCAGATTCTGGCAACATACTTTCTGTATCTGGATATACAATGTAGTTTCCTAGAGATCACCAGGAAATAGCACTGTTACTCAATGAAGTGAAAGTGAACGTGTTTGTCCCTCAGTCATGTCCAGCTTTTTGAGATCCCATTGACTACAGGCCATGAGGCTCCTCTATCCATGGGGATTCTCCAGGCAAGAAAACTGAAGGGGTCTGCCATTTCCTTCTCCAGGGCATCTTCCTGACTCGGGGATCGAACCTGGGCCTCCTGCATGACAGGCAGATTCTTTACCACCTGAGCCATTGACAAACTCATTGCTACTCAATACATTGTTTTAAATTCCATGCCCACCATATTCTGAGCACACAACTCTGTGAGTTACATAACTGGAGGTTCTCCTAAGTTTTCTCAGCTCTTCCTCTTCCTCTTTTTAACACAAACGGATTGCAAAGGTAGCAAAAAGAATGGAGAGAGGATCATTATGTATCGGTTGCTCCTGCTGTTGGCTAAACTAAACCAGCTCTACTCAAAGTGTGATCAGACCACCAGCAGCAGCAGAATCTGGAAGCTTTTAAACATGACCATATACGGGCCCCAGGTAGTATTTACGGAGTCAGGACCTTCACTGGGTTGGGAGGTGATGAAGCCCAGGAACAAGCGTTTTTAACAAGATCTTCAAAAGATTCAGATGTACACTAAAGTTTGAGAGGAACTGGGTTAAACAAGCTAGAACCATTGCAACTGCAATCTGGGAAGCATCTCTTCACCTACCCTTTTCTTTATCCCAGTGACCTGAGCCTTAGTAAGTAACTGGGGAGGTGTAAACAGTGTTCAAGCATGTTATCTTCTGCAGAGGCCTTCCCTACAATACACAGCTGCACAGAATGTGCTTGACAATTGATGAGTTCAATCTACAGAGGGTTTCCTCCAGTTGATAATCACACAGTGTAGAAGAACAATTATGTTAAAATACCAACCAGCTAGCTAGTTCACTATGCAGGATTTAAGAAGCTGAGAAAAAGGAATATTAAGAGTGCCACTGTAAAGTAGAAGAGGAATCCATGAATAAATATACAGTGCATACATATGGGGCTAGGGTACAGGGACATAGAGTTTTGAAGGTGAGTATGTAGAACTGAAAAAAGAATTTTCTCTCCAGAACTTTACAGAATAGTGTGTCTCCATAGTTTTGTGATTTATCTACCATAAGCAGACAATGTCAGGTTTCAGGGTTGGGAATTAAACTACTGGCCAGGTCTTTTATTGAGGGTAGTAGTTCTTTTTTTTGCAAATCCTAGAACAACAATTTATTCCAAGATCCTGAGATTTCTAATGTGACTGTTCAGAGGTTAAACATGGTATCTTGGCTCAATTACTTGTATTAAAGGAGACAGGTGGAAAAAAGATTCAGAACAGGAACAGTCTGAAATTGTCACAACCTTGCTTAATCAAGGAAAATGAAATGTTGTGCTGGAGAGTGGCCTTGAGTGTAGAGGTATTGCCAGTGGCTTCAGTCTCCTCCATTAGTGAGTGAGTGTGTGTGTGTGTGTGTGTGTAGTGAGTGAGTGAGTGTGTGGGTGCGTGCACGCGTGTGTGTGTGCACACTAAGACGCTTCCGTCATGTCCAGCTTTTTGCAACCTTGTGAACTGTAGCCCTCCAGGCTCCTCTGTGCATGAGATTCTCCAGGCAAGAATACTGCAGTGGGCTGCCACTTCCTCCTCCAGCGGATCTTCCTGACCCAGGGATGGAACCTGCGTCCCTTATGTCTCCTCCTGGCAGGCAGATTCTTGACCACAAGCTCCATCTGGGAAACCCTGCATTAGCATAGCTTCCTTTTATTAATTTTATTTCGATTCCCTCATCATCAGGGTTTTATGGCACAATGTTCACTTGTTTAAATATAATTGGTTATTATACAGAGTAAAACTGACCCTGATCATGACATTAAATCAGCCACCCTTCCTAATTTACCATCTTCCATAAGACTGAGAAATTACAGGCGACATTCACTGGGGCAGGTGCTAATTTTCAAATGTCTGTTTTATTTCTTTTCCCAATTGAAAAAAAAAACGATCATGATAAAGTAAAAGCTGAAAAATGTGTTTACGCATGAATAGCTTTTGTTGAAAGCTATTGCCATTTTACTGGGTCAATATACCTGTGTTTGGATTTTAGCAGATAAGTTATCTTGCATGCCTATTTAGAAATCCTTAAACACTCTTCAGAGGCAGAAGGTAAAAGGGTTGGCATGTAATACATAAACAGATTATCTCTATCAGGAGTGACTTTTGATGAGAAGCAGGAACTCTCATGACTATACCTCAGACACAGCCTCATGAGAACAGGACTTGTTCCATCACCAGCAGCCCCAAAGGCTCCAGTGTGAACCCCTGGCGTCTAGGTCACTTCCGTAGGGATGTTTCTATTCATCACTCACTGATTCATTCAACAACTATCACTGGGCACCTATTACATGCCAGGAACATCTAGGACTGAAGAGACAGAGGGCCTATAGCTTGTAGTCTACTGGGGGTGACAACTGTTAGGTCATTAGCAGTGGAGACATGGCAGCGAGCTGAAAAAGTTCCCTTGAAACAGAAGGGTATGATGAAGAGTTGTAAAGGGGTGCCTGATGTAAGCTGGAGGATATCTGAGTGAGGCACATGAGACAAGACTAAAGGGATACCTAAGAGCTTGCTCGGATGAAGACCAGGACGACGTGTGCCAAGGTGATGGGAGAGAAACCAAGAGCACAGGGTAGGCTGTGTGGCTGCAGTGATCGCGTGAAGGGGTGCAGAAGGCTTGCAGGCATGGCAAGCTCGAGCAGGGCCTTCTGGCCACACCCAGGACTCGGGTCTCTGTAAGTGTATTAGAAGCTACCAAGATGTATTAAGGAGGGAATTTGACCATGTTTTTACTTTTTTATCATCGCTGTAGTTAGAGGGCAGAGTTGTTCAGTCACTAAGTCTTGTCCCATTCTTTGAGGACCCCATGAACTACAGCATGTCCGCCTCTTTTGTCTTTCACCATCTCCTGGAGTTTCTCAAACTCATGTCCACTGAGTCGGTGATGCCATCCAACCATCTCATCCTCTGTCAGCCCCTTTTCCTCCTCCTCAATCTTTCCCAGCATGAGTCTTTTCCAGTGAGCTGGGTCTTTGCCTCAGGTGACCCAAGTACTGAAGCTTCACCTTCAGGATCAGTCTCTTTAATGAATATTCAGGCTTGATTTCCTTCAGGGTTGACTGGTTTGGTCTCCGTGCCATCCGAGGGACTCTCAAGAGTCTTCTCCAACACCACAATTTGAAAGTATCAATTCTTCCACGCTCAGCCTTCCTTATGGTCCAACTCTCACATCTGTATGTGACTACTGAAAAAAAAATCATAGCTTTGACTATATGGACCTGACTATTAAGTGCCAAAGTGCACGCAGAAATAGACCATAGGAGGCTATTGTGAAATTCCAGACAGAGACCACAGTGGTTGGCATAGGAAGCAGCCACTGGAACTAGATAAAAGCGAATGTGACCTTCAAATAAATAGAAGCTGAAATCAACCGGATTTACAGATTGACAACGTGAGAGCATTGTACTTACTAATTCCCATCAACCTGGATACAATTTTCTTAGAAACAAATTCATCTGTAATAGGTACAATGCTTCCCATTCTCTATGGAAAACTTAAAAAGAAATCCAGTAGAACATTTGGAGATTTAGAAACAGCATTCCTTGGCTAGAATCCCAGCAGAGCTCAGGGGAACTCAAATTGACCCTATCTGCAACCTTGTGGATTGCAAGGAGTTAATACCTTTGTTCTGGAAAAATAGTATGTATGCCTCACTTGTCTAAATTTGCATTGATAGGAAACACAGTTTCCAAGTATGAATGCTAATGACAATGCAGAGACTGTCTTTTCTACTGCATAATATCACATTAGTTCTTCCCTATGCATCTAAAACTTATGCTATCCTGCCTTTATCTGCCATCCCTATTTTTTTCCTTTGGAGCACAAATGCAAGAAAGGGCCTTTTCACTATTCCAGAGGTCACGCATGACATCAGGGAGAAACCACATGCCTCTTGAAACTATTCACAGAAGAGATCCAACCTCCTTGTTGTGTTTCCTGGCACCTCTACGTCTGCAGCCCTTCCCTAAAAGTAACATAAAATCTACACTTAATAAACAAATCTGTTGCAACACTGACTTATACCCCAGATCACAATATTTTAGAAACAAGTAAAAATGACCAAGCTGTACAAGCTTCAATTCTCTCTGTTTCAACATGTCCTCATATCTTTGTACTTGTTCTTTTCCATGCAGTGATCATCTTTTTTTTTTTTTTTTACAATGTCCACAACCTCACAAGTCTAATTACTAACATTAATTTACACCCACAGTGTCATCATTTGATTTGCTTTCCCAAGAAACTTCCTAAACAGGATCTGCCTATGTTAAAGAGTAAAAATGATGATACATACGTAAGCAGTCTTCCCTCCTCAGGCTCTGCTTTCTAAGGGCTGTCTGACGATTTCTAATAACCTGTGTACTCGAAGGATCTGACACATTAATCTCCAGCCAGAAGAGGAGTTCTCTTTGGATAACAGCATTAATATCAGGGGAGTGGGAAAGACATGGCTATATTTATTTCTTTAACTTATCAATTGATCTCTGTCCAGAAAAGCATGTTGGTAGAAAGAGAGGGAAATAAAAGTGTGGGTCAGAAACACTCTCATTTTAACCTCTGGAGGTAGCCTAATCCACTGGCTGACTGTGAGGTGGCATAAAAAAAATCAAACATTCACATCATTTGTGAGGATGAGTTTTAAAACAGAGAGAGCACAAAGGAAAAGAATGCCACCTGCCTCTGTGATTATTTCAGACACTGGCTATTAGAAGGCACATGGTTCAAAGAAAGGACACACAGATCAGAAGAGTTGGCCCTGCTATATACCTTTTGAGTTTCAAAAACTGTAATTGTTCCTACCTACTCAATTTCTTGTACTTACGTGACTTAACGCACAGACAGGAAGGAAGATACACCAACAGATAAAACCTAATTCTTCTTGATAAGTCATCCAGTTACGTTTTAAGTCTTTGATCTAACAGAAAGCTTTAATATGATCCATTTGAACTGTTAACGTTTAGTATCAAGCATATTTCCAAGTTAAGTTCAAGGTCAGATCTTTTCCTCTACTCTTCACCTGCATCCTCCATCACAGAAATCTTTGGATGACCTTCCCCCTTGGGGGTAGGTTCATTTATTTATTTGTTAGTCTCTCTATTCCTGCATAGGAATGCCACAAAGTCAGGATATTCTGGAGACCCTCTACCTAGGATCTCCTGTTTATTCAATGACTAAAATAAACCAAAACTCAAAGAAGGTGGAGCCCATGCCTGTTTTAACTTACATCCTGTAGACTTAGCAGGGCATCATCCAAACTGAGCCAGAGTGTCGGGGGTGGTATGAGGATTACCACTGACACATAACTTAGACCACTCACGGTGAAATACGTTCAGTTCTTTGTTTGCTTATTTCAGGACTTCAACATATGAATTTGGAGGGACACAACAGTCAGTCCACACAGAGAAGAGAGAAGGGATGAAACAACGCTGCAGACCTCTGTGGTACATAATTATCATCAGATGTATATAACTTTATACTCTCATCTGTGTCAAAACTTCGCAGTTGATCTGTGTTCTCCAATACGCATATCAATTTGGTGCTTCATCTCTCTTCATCTCTCTTATCTTTAGCCTTTTTTTTTCTGGGCTCCTTACCTCATCCTGATCCCTTCTCTAAACCACAAAGCTACCTTACCATTTTAAAAATACAATCAAGGGGAACATGGGTATACCAGAGGTGGATTCATGTTGATGTATGGCAAAACCAATACAATATTGTAAAGTAATTAACCTCCAATTAAAATAAATAATTTTATATTTAAAAAATACAATCATGGGGAAAAGTATGATGCAGTTAATATGTTTTAATTTTAAAATTAAAAGCTTGCTCAGCTAACTTGAATCTCAAATAAAAACAGCAGAGCCTGCTGGAAGAATAGCTCTTCAAAATCAGATTCTGCCTTGCCCCCAAGCCTATTTACTGGGGCGTTTTAATTTCCATTCTGGTTTTCAGTCCACAGTTTGTCCTTGCCTCACAGAAGTGCTATTCATCAATGTAACATTAACAGAAGAACCTGACTGTTACAGCCTACAGTCAGGATACTGACTGTAACACAGTCAGTGTTATAGACTGGAACACATTTTAGCCACAACTGAATTAATTTGAGGCACAGAGACCCCTGTTTTCAGTCTGTTAGTTTAAGGTCTTATTTCCACTAAGTTGGACAAATCAGCATTGAGGGTATAAAGTGAAGTCGCTCAGTCGTGTCCAACCCTTTGTGGCCCCATGGACTGTAGCCTGCCAGGCTCCTCTGTCCATGGGATTTTCCAGGCAAGAATACTGGAGTGGGGTGCCATTTCCTTCTCCAGGGCATCTTCCCGACCCAGAGATCGAACCTGGGTCTCCTGCATTGCAGGCAGATGCTTTACCCTCTAAGCCAGAGTAAACTCTTCACCATTGAGGGTATAACTGCTAATAACTAAACTGACCTAAAACATGTACGTAACTGTGATTTCCCTGTCATAGTGCCTGGTGTGCTGAGCTGGCTGGAAGGGCGAAAACAGGGGTGTGTGTGTGTTGCTCAGTCAGGTCCGACTCTTTGTGACCCCATGGACTCTAGCCACCAGGCTTCTCTGTCCATGGGATTCTCCAGGCAAGAATGCTGAAGCGGGTTGCCAGTTCCTTCTCCAGGGGATCTTCCCAACCGAGGGATCTAACCTGGGTATCCCACACTGCAGGCAGATTCTTTACCATCTGAGCCACCGAGATAAGGTGAATGAATGATTGTAACAATTGGATATTAACCATTTCTAATAACTGGAAAGACAATTTGTTCACATAACTTTTAGCTTCACTGTATATTTATGGACTTGGATACATCTGGTATTCTTCTGGCTAAATATACCTAGATACTAAACATTTTCTTAAGCTGTTGCAAAAAATATATAAACATAAGTCCACATGGCTTGCTCAGAAAATACCTCCTCTTTGTAATTCATATGAATATACTATGAAGTGTAATAAAAGTGAGCTGCTTTTGATTTATCAATATATCTCACCCAGAGTTCCACAAAAATCTCACAACATTTTTCAGCACTGTACCACCAGTTTCTAAATAACAAAGAGGATGCATATTACTCAGTATCACCAAGCACTGTCAATCATAAAAAGGTAAATCAAGCTAGGACAGACCCTGAGGGGTTTCCTAAGTTATCACTCAGAGATACAAACAAGATCCTGGCTAAACCACCTTAGGCTAAAGGGTCTATTTTAAAGCTCAGCAGCTTTAAAATCAGAGAGTATTCCATAATTTCTTCTAGATTTCTATTTCTAAAGCCTTTTAAATATGGAAATGTTACTTCTCATGTGAGCCTTCAGGCTGTAGTTCACTATTTTCTCAATGAAGATGAAAACCGTTTGCCATATTCAGTGACGGAAGCATCCAGCATCTCCACCGTGGTTTGCCCAGTAGAGTGCATTTGTTTACTCAGTCATTCCTTTTCTCTCTCTCTCTACAACTTTATTTATTAAAGTACAGTTGGTTTACAATACTGTGTTAGTTTCAGGTAAACAGGTCCAGATTCTTTTCCACTACAGCCTATTAAAGATACTAGTTTCCCATGTGCTATACAGTAAACAGCACAGTTGTATTTATTTGTATTATTTATTACAGTAAATATTTATTTTATATTGTGGTGTGTATCTAATAATTCCACAATCCTAATTTATCCTTCTTCCTCCCCTTTCCCTTTTGGTAATCACAAGACATGGAAGTACTCTAAATGTCCATCAACAGATGGAGAAAGTAATATTCAACTGCACGTGTACACACACACACACAGGAACACTACTCAGCCATAAAAAAGAATGAAATATGCCATCTGTGCAACAAGGATGGACATAGAGATTATCACACTAAATGAAGTAAGTCAGGTAGAGAAAGACAAATATCTGTTATCACTAGTATGTGGAATCTAAAAAAGTAATACAAATCAACTTATTTACAAAATAGACACAGACTCAAAGACACAGAGTTTCCTTTTGTTTCTTGCTCTACCAGGGGCTTCCTAGATCTCAGTTCAGTTTTTCACACACCTCCCTACCCTCTCGAAAGTCTCATATAATTCGCCCCAACAGACTGGAAGCTAGATAAGAGCAGGGACTGTATCTGCCTTGTTTACCTCTATATTCCTAGTACTTAACACAGGACCTAGCATATACCAAATTATTCGATAAATATTTGTTGAAAGAACAATCAATATAAAATGAAAAGAGATTCAAGCTATCTTCCTCCTCCTCTTCTCACTTGGCTAAACATACACTCAGTAAACTACAGCTATAGCTTTCGAGAATGAGCAATGGCTGATCTGTGATGCCAAGTTGGACCCTGTATAGGATCCATGGGGATGTTACTCTGGAGGGCTCTCTGAAGTGATAAGATGGATTTTAAATGAAGTCAACAACGCAAAGCTATTTTCTTCCACTGTATTATGTGGTTTCTGGCATTTCAGCCCATCAGATAGTCCACTGGTACCCACTTCTGATTCTAAAAGACATATCCCATTCATCCCATGGGAATTTATTATTTCACAATTAGGAGAAACAAACGCTGTAGATGCTGCAGAGCATACGGGTGCATTTTCCTCTGCCCTTCCCACATGAGTCCCTTCCACTGTGGTTACAACATACAAATTTTATTCACTAGCAACACAGTTTTTTGCTAAAAGCAAGACTATTTGGAAAGCATTCGGAAACTATAGTGATAGGCACTGAACACAGAGCTAGAAGGAGGGGAATGAGAAATACACCATCTGGTCTCTGGAGAAAGACCTGGGTTTCTAATACATGTTTAATGCTGACCCATTATATGACTACCGGCAAGTCAGTTCATTTCTCTGGCCTTGGTTTCCTCAGTTAATGAAAAGTTTGGCTAAGAAGGTCTCTTCAAGTTCTTACATACAAGCTGTCTGGGCCAAGGGAGTATGTCCACCTGAAACCTGCATCACCATTTAAACCTCACTCTGGATACTGGGTACTTGGGAGCATTTATTTCCTTGTCCAGATGGCCAAGATCTTCTAGAAGATGGGTCTTGAACAGGTGTGCTGGTGGGTGTCCACACATATGCCTCAGAGGCTCCTTGCAGTTGGGGGGATGGGCCTTAGGCAGGAAGAGAAGGAGTCGAACTAAGGGCCAAGGGGGAGGGCGGCTGCATTTGCACTCTTATCCAATCCTGGTAAATTTCAGTGGAGGGCCTACTGGAGGTCACTTTATGACTTTATGACTGTTCAGTGCCCGCGAAGGGAAAACAGATAGAAGGGATAAAGCAGCACCTTCCCTACCTGCTTGTGGAGAATCTAAAATAAATCACTCTGTTTTCTGGTCCTCTGAAGTTCTGCATAATCCGCTTAAAAATATAATTGGCACCGTGTTTTCACAAGACTCTCTGTTAGGCTCAAGCGACGCAGAGGTGAATGGTGTCACGCTGTCCTGGCTCTGCGAGCACATGAAGAAGTATTTTATTATCTATTATGTTGTGTCCTCTGTCCTCCTGCAGACAAGGCAGTCATTTAAATGTCGAGTTGAGCTTAGAGGCCTTTTTCAGGATTACTATGGAGACAATATTATGATATCCAAAAGGCTCAGAGTCAAAGGTGGGCAAAGTTTGGGAGGAAAGACTGTTATACACAGAAAGTGGGGTCACAACAATGACTATTTGATCCATGTTTAGAAGGCTCCAGAGAACCGATGTAGAGAGGAACTTTTCTAGATCTAAAGAAGCAAACTTCTTAAATAAGTGCTAGATAAAAGTAAGCAACAGTGAAAGTGAAGTCGCTCAGTCGTGTCTGGCTCTTTGTGACCCTGTGGACAGCAGCCTACCAGGCTCCTCCATCCATAGGATTTTCCAGGCAAGAGTAGTGGAGTGGGGTGTCATTTCCTTCTCCAGGGATCTTCCCAACCCAGGGATCGAACCCCGGGTCTCCCACATTGTAGGCAGAGGCTTTACCATCTGAGCCTCCAGGGAAGTCATGAGTAACATAGTAATCACTTCATAAAGGTTTGGGAATAAAATCAAAGGAGTCAATATATCCACATACAGAGCACAGAACCTGGAAACAGGTTATCTGTAAAGTCAGAAGATTTAGGTCCTTTAGGGATGAACTCGAGAGTCAACTGTAGAAACCAGAATCACAGTTCCCAGTGGTTTTGAACCCTGCAAAGAATAGCCTTTTTAAAAATTATCATTGTATTTTCTTATTACTTTTAGCTGGTATGTATGACCTCTATTGATTACATAGTGATATTATATGACCTCTATTGAATACACACCTTATTAATCTTATATTCAGCAATCTTGCCAAATCTTCCAATCAGTTCTCTGTGCTCCAGAGTCTCTTGCACATAGATTCTCTGTAGAAATCATCTTCTCA
The DNA here is from genome assembly GCF_014754425.2 of Oryx dammah. Taxonomy (NCBI): domain Eukaryota; kingdom Metazoa; phylum Chordata; class Mammalia; order Artiodactyla; family Bovidae; genus Oryx; species Oryx dammah. The sequence goes on along the minus strand of NW_024070195.1, from coordinate 8,664,108 downwards.
TTTCTCTAGGTAGGACCCCTAGGCTAGGTTAAATAGAAGCAGTGAGAGTGAATAGTCTTCTCTTAGCTATTATCATAAAAAATTCTCCCAGTGTTTCACCATTAGCATGGTGTGTCGTGTAGGTGCAGTTTACCAGGTTAAAAAAGTCAGCTTTTATTTGTAACATGGTACCTTTTTTCTTTCTTTAATATCATGAATAGATATTAAATTTCATCAAATGTTTTGCTTCTTTTGAGATAATTATAAGATTTTCTTTTTAATATGATCATATGACAAATTACATTAATACATGTTAACCAATGTATCTAATGTTAACCCATCCTGGGATAGATAAACCCTAGGACATGATTTTTTCCCTCAATTACTGGATTTAGTTTGGTAATATTTATACCTAACTTTAGTCTGGTAATATGTATTCCAAATAAAGTAAATTTATTTACTTTAGTTTGCAAGTAAAGGTGACCTACAAATTTTCCTTTCTTACAATGTGTTCTTAGCTCTGTTCGTGATTATACCATGAAATGACTGGGAGCTTTCTCTCCTCTCTGTGTTCTAGAATAATTTGCAGTTGTTTCTTGAGAGTTTGGTAGAATTTATGTAAATAATCATCTAGGTCTAAAGATCTTTTCTATATTTTAAAGAAAGGTAACTATAAACTACTATATGTAACCTTTTAATTGTAACAAATTCAATAAAGAATTTAAAAATGATCTACATAAAAAAATCTTTAAAGAGCAAATCATTCTGTATCCTCAGCAGTCAAAAGAAGTTTACTGTAATCTAACTTTCTTTTTTAATTTTTAATTTTGTATTGGGGTATAGCCAATTAACAAGCAATATTGTGATAGTTTCAGGTGAACAGCAAAAGGCCTCAGCCATACACATACATATATTCATTCTCCCCTAGACTATTGCATGAAATTTCTATCCAGAATATATAAAGCAACCTGAAAATTCAGTAATAGAAAAACAAACGGCACAAATGGTTAAAAGATTTGAACAAAGCTATAAAAATGGTAAGTAAATAAGAAGATGCTTAACATCATTAATCAGGGAAATGCAAATTTAAACCACAATGAGATGTCATTCATGCCTATTAGAATGGCTTAAGCAAGAGAAGGGCTTCCCTGGAGGTTCAGATGATAAAGAATTTGCCTGCAGTATAGGTGACTCTTGGGTGGGGGAACATCCCCTGGAGAAGGAAATGGCAACCCACTCCAGTCTTCTTGCCCACGAGAATTCCATGGACTGAGAAGCCTGGTGGGGCTACAATCCATGGGGTCACAAAGAGTCGGACACGACTGAGCGACTACCAAACCAAAGAATGGACAATACCAAGTGTCAGTGACAGTGCAAAGCAGCCAGAACTCATTACTTTGCGAATGGTTCAGGCAAAATGGCACAGCCCCTTTAGAAAACAGGGTGGCAGTATCGTATGGAATTAAACTCACCCTTAGCATACGGTCCAGCAGCCCCACATCCAGTGACTTACCCAGGTGACACGGAGACATGCTTATGTGTAATTGTCAAAAACTAGAAAAACAAAACCCCAAAGCCCTCCCATTGGTTCAGTAATGGAATACTGCTAATAAGAAAGAAGAAAAAAATCACTCCTACACAGCACAACAGAAATGAATCCGAATGCATTTTGAAAAAGCTACAAACTTCCCGATTCTATTTATGTAACATTCTGGAAAGGACAAAACCATGAGGACAGAAAACAAATCAACCATTGCTGGGCCTCGGGTGGGAGAGAGCCGTCTAAAAAAAGGGCAGGAGGAAAATTTTTAATAGCAATAAAGCTACTCTATGTCTTAATTGTGATGGAATTTATATTTCTATACATAATTAACTAAATTCATTGAACTGTACACGAAAAAGGGTGAAACTTACTGTATGTAAACTATATCTCAATAAAAAAGTTTTAGAAAAGGATGATTTTTAAACCACTGATTTAATATGGATACTGGTTATTTTGATAGTTTATTCAGATTTTCTATTTCTACTAGCTCCCATTTTGGTAATATATATTATCTTCTAGGAAGTCTCTTTAATTTAGGTTTAAAATTTTTGGTATGAAATAGTTCAGTTTTTTCTTCTGAATAAAAAGCTCTGTAGTTATGTTCTTTTTATTTCTGATATTTTAAAAAATTTCTGTCTTTATTTTTATATAATTACTTTTGTTAGATTTTTATCTATTTCAGAGGTCTTTTGTTTTTAGGTTTTACAGATCTTTTTACTGTTTCATTGTTTTCTGATTCATTAACTTTTCAACCTTTCTTCTTTTCTCAAGTTTGCAATTAAGGTTATATATTTCCCTTTACTGCTTTAGCAATGTTTCACATATATCTGTCATGCAATATATTTTCAGTCAATTCCAAATATCTTTGATTCCCTGGTGGCTCAGATGGTAAAGAATTTGCCTGCAATGCAGGAGACTTGGGTTCAATCCTTTGGTCGGGAAGATCCCCTGGAGAAGGGAATAGGACTATCCACTTCCTGCCTGGGAAATATCATGGACAGAGGAGCCTGGTGGGCTACAGTCCATGGGGTTGCAAAGAGTCGGACACAACTGAGCAACTAACACAAATATTTAATAGAGTATAATTTGTTCTTTCATCTATAAAATAAAATTTCATTTAATCCCAAAAATATAACTCATAAAACATCTAATCCATAAAATAATCCATGACATATATTAATTTTCAATTTCTAAACTTAAGATGGGCTTTGGCCATCTTACAGCTTGTTAATAATGTATTTTTGTTTGCTACATCCTTCTTTTTCATTGGCCTAATTATCAATTACTGATATACATTAATAAGTTTATTCATTTATCTTTGTGTTTGACAAACTTTTGCTGTATATATTTTGTGACTATGAGGTTAGATATATATTTTGAATTGTTATATCTTCCTAATGAACATTTCATCAATACATAATGATCCAACTTTATACATGTTTCTTGACTTAAAATATTTTTGCCTGATATTAATAAGCACGGTGACAATATACAGCCTTGACATACTCCTTTTCCTATTTGGAACCAGTCTGTTGTTCCATGTCCAGTTCTAACTGTTGCTTCCTGACCTGCATACAGGTTTCTCAAGAGGCAGGTCAAGAGGTCTGGTATTTCCATCTCTTTCAGAATTTTCCACAGTTTATTGTGATCCACACAGTCAAAGGCTTTGGTATAGTCAATAAAGCAGAAATAGATGTTTTTCTGGAACTCTCTTGCTTTTTCCATGATCCAGCAGATGTTGGCAATTTGATCTCTGGTTCCTCTGCCTTTTCTAAAACCAGCTCGAACATCTGGAAGTTCACGGTTCACATATTGCTGAAGCCTAGCGTGTGAGATGAGTGCAACTGTGCGGTAGTTTGAGCATTCTTTGGCATTGCCTTTCTTTGGGATTGGAATGAAAACTGACCTTTTCCAGTCCTGTGGCCACTGCTGAGTTTTCCAAATTTGCTGGCATATTGAGTGCAGCACTTTCACAGCATCATCTTTGAGGATTTGAAATAGCTCAACTGGAATTCCATCACCTCCACTAGCTTTGTTCGTAGTGATGCTTTCTAAGGTCCACTCAATAACCTCAGATATGCAGATGATACCACCCTTATGGCAGAAAGTGAAGAGGAACTAAAAAGCCTCTTGATGAAAGTGAAAGAGGAAAGTGAAAAAGTTGGCTTAAAGCTCAACATTCAGAAAACAAAGATCATGGCATCTGGTCCCATCACTTCATGGCAAATAGATGGGGAAACAGTGGAAACAGTGTCAGACTTTATTTTTTGGGGCTCCAAAATCACTGCAGATGGTGACTGCAGCCATGAAATTTCCTCTTTGGGAGGAAAGTTATGACCAACCTAGAAAGCATATTGAAAAGCAGAGACATTACTTTGCCAACAAAGGTCCGTTTAGTCAAGGCTATGGTTTTTCCAGTGGTCAGATATGAATGTGAGAGTTGGACTGTGAAGAAGGCTGAGTGTTGAAGAATTGATGCTTTTGAACTGTGGTGTTGGAGAAGACTCATGAGAGTCCCTTGGACTGCAAGGAGATCCAACCAGTCCATTCTGAAGGAGATCAGCCCTGGGATTTCTTTGGAAGGAATGATGCTAAAGCTGAAACTCCAGTACTTTGGCCACCTCGTGTGAAGAGTTGACTCATTGGAAAGGACTTTGATGCTGGGAGGGGTTGGGGGCAGGAGGAGAAGGGGACGACCAAGGATGAGATGGCTGGATGGCATCACTGACTCGATGGACATGAGTTTGGGTGAGTTCTGGGAGTTGGTGATGGACAGGGAGGCCTGGCGTGCTGCGATTCATGGGGTTGCAAAGAATCGGACATGACTGAGTGACTAAACTGAACTGAACTGAACTAAATGTATTATAAGGGCTTCCCTAGTGGCTCAGACAGTAAAGCGTCTGTCTGCAATGCAGGAGACCCAGGTTAAACATTCTTTTTAAAAAATAACTGACTGGTGTATCTTTTTGTGTCCTTTTGTTCTAAACTCTTCCATATCCTTATGTTTAAGGTATGTTTCATAAAGAACTTATATCTTGATGTTGTTATATACTTTTTAGCAACCCCAATCTTTTAACTAGTATATATAGACCATTAATGTTTACTATAATCACTGATATTTGGGTTTATTTCTACTCTTATTTGTACTAAGTATCATGATTTTTCATTTTTCCTTCTTTATAACCTTCTTTTAGACCATGAGGTTTCTTTTCTTTTTCCTTTTCCCTCTAAACTATTTTAAGCTATGTATCTACTTCTATTCTTTTAATGGTTAGCTTTGAATATTTAATTTGCTTACTTGACTTTGAAAGTTCAAAATAAATCCTTATCCTCACCTTCCAAATAATACAATGAGGTTAGACATCTTTACTCAGGTCTTATCCTTCTGCTCTAATGTTGTTATCTAATATACAAAATATAGTAGACAGATTTTATTTTCTTGGGTTCCAAAATCAAATTAAAAGACACTTGCTCCTTGGAAGGAAAGCTATGATAAACCTAGACTGTGTATTAAAACACAGAGATATCACTTTGCCAACAAAGATCCACAGAGTCAAAAGCTATGGTTTTTCCAGTAATCATGTACAGATGTTGAGAGATGGACCATAAAGAAGGCTGAGTACCAAAGTACAGACGTTTTCAAATTGTGGTGTTGGAAAAGACTTGACTGCAAGGAGATCAAACCGTTCAATCTGAAAGGAAATCAAGCCCAAATATTGGAAGGACTGATCCTGAAGCTGAAGCTCCAATACGCTGGCCACCTGATGCAAGGAACCGACTCATTGGAAATGACCCTGTTGCTGGGAAAGACTGAAGGCAAAAAGAGAATGGGGCAGCAGAGGATGAGATAACATCACTGACTCAATGGACATGAATCTGAGCAAACTCCAGGAGACAGTGAAGGACAAGGAAGCCTGGCATGCTGCAGCCCATGGGTTTGCGAAGAGTCAAACACAACTTGGTGACTGACCAACAACAGCAATCTAGTATACTAGTTCCGCCTTTATCTAATTAACCCTCCAATGATTAATACTTTTTATTATTTTATAAACAATAGGCACTTAAAAGTTTGACCAATTTATTTGATCATTATTGCTTCCAACATTCTATTCTTTTACTTTCTTTTTCCTAAATTATATCTTTTTCATTTCTTTTGGGATTATCTGTTTGTGGTAAACTCTTTTAGATTTTTATCGCTCAAAATATTTTAATTTCACTAGTTTACCCAAGCACAAAATCGCTGGTTAACAGTATTCCTCCTCAGGACTCTAAAGATACTATTGAAAACTATATACTCTAAAGATACAATTTTCAATAGTCAGACATTTCCAGCATGTTGACATAAAGCAAATTGATGCTTTCTGAGAGCCATCGGTGACTGGTGGAGGAGAAAGAAAATGTGGAGAGGATGGCAGATGAAGAGGAGGGGAGGAAGGGAAAGAAAGGCAACCTTATGATAAACAGGGATAAGAGGCAGAATAATGTGGGGTGCATGACAGAGGGCTGTCAGCAGTATCCCCACAAGTCTGTGCCTGGGCCTAAAACAACTCTCTCTTGGCTCCTAAGGGTTCTTTTTAAATAACATCTGCTGTGGCTCAAAAGAAAGAATGATCTTACCTGCAATTCTTTATGAATTGTTAGTTACTCTAGGAAAAGAACTGCAAGAACAAGTGGACCATCAGGTGTTATCATATTCCTCAATTCCCTGTAAGGGAAGCTACCTGCTGCAGCATTTACAGGGCCAAACCACACTTCTTTTCGGCTTATTTACAGAACTCTTCAGATAACATCATACAGCCTTTTCCAGCAATTATAGCCTGAAACAGTGGCTGGGGAGGGCATTGTGCAGGAGAGAGATTTTGCTAACAGAACTGGTAAATACTCTGTTCATCATTTCTCCTGTTACTATATTTGACTGCAACAGAAAACTTAATAAAATTTGACATGTTTTTTCCGTATGTGCTGATTTAAAACCAAAGAACATGAGGGCTGGCAGGGGCCTCAGGGACCATCTATTTTGAACCCTTCACTTTATGAACTCTTTCATCCAGGAAAAAAAAAATCTCATTCAGGAAGGAAAATGGGGATACACCAAGGACATCAAATACTGGCAGAGTTTCACTCAGAATAATTACTGCTGTATATATATTTTTGATTTTCAACACTTTGGGGGTACATGAAAAGTGACACTCAGGACTTTCTTACCCAGCTATTTTAAATACTGCACGCTATCCTACCCTCTCCTCCGGGGGAGAAATAATCCATTGCTATTCAACACATTCTGATTTAATGTTGATGTAACAAATTGTCTGTACTCCCAGTGCTTGCTGTATTTTTCTAAAAATATTCTCATTTTTAGCTCAGCTTGAAAACTCCTCTGGTTTTCTATTAGTCCGGGAAGCAAGCCATTAAAAACTTTTTTCTTTCACAAAAAGTTCTAACCTAAGAGGACATAAAATTTAAGTGGAGACAGTTCTAACATTAGTGAGCTACCCAATCCCTAATACTTCCTTATCCTCTTTCTACCAGGTTTTCTGTTGATGTTTTCTCTCTCGTGACACATTGTTTATTGTTCTCAAGGACAATATAAGGGAATTTGTTTTCAGACAGCATTTCTGGCTCCTGATCAAAGGTTTATTCCCAAGATAATTACTTCTAGACATCAGATATAGGCAGTGCACGGTGATGAAAATAGTGGGGGGAAAAGCAGTTCTCCTATTTCATTCTCTGAGCATTTGAATTGTTAGTTCTTAGAGGACTACCTATATATTCAGAAGGTTATCTCATTTTAGAGGACTTTGCAGAACGAAACCACAAGCATTAGAGTTAGCTAGTTTAGCATCCTGAAAGGCTTATCTGTTTGGACCCTGAACACACCCCAGTTCCAACGAAGACAGTTGGTAAAATTTCCAATAAGGTTAATTTTACCAGTGTAGCAAGTTCGTGCTTACTAAGACTGCAGGCTTATTACAGAGGTCTCTGGCCCACTCTTGTCCCATAGAAGCTTAAATTCTAGCATTTTATCTGCCTTTAAAAAAGGTCCCTAAAGAAAAGTGTTCAGTCTTCTAAATCAGGAGGGAAGGCTGTGTGGGCTCCAGTGGGGAGGAGGGCAGGGAAGGTCAGGATTCTCGACAGCTGGCGATGGAACTGTTCTAACAGGACAGTTTCCATGGGTCACATTTCTTACATAAAGCTGGGTGCCAGAGAATATTTTAGCCTTCCAACACATAGATTCTGTTCTTGGCTAGAGTAATGGTGACAGGGAGAGAAACTGGTGAAATGATTTTCTTTATACTCAGAAGAATGCCCAGCTGCTGTCAAAATGGGAGAAGGCTTAGATGGAACAGATGCCTGGATGTGGTCCAATCTAAGCCTCACATGTTGAAGTCGAAGAGATATGGCTCAGAGAAGTGAAGTCACTTGTCCGTGGTCACACAGTTAGTAACAGTTAGATCAGTGACCTTGCTAATATAGGGCACTGCTACTCTTTTTTTTAACTTTCTATTTTGTATTGGTTTATAGCTGATTGACAATATTGTGACAGCTTCACATGAACAGTGAAGAGACTCCGCTATACATACACATGTATCCATTTTCCCCTAAGCTCCCCTCCCATCCAGGCTGCCATATAACGTTGAGCAGAGGTCCCTGTGCTATATACACTAGGTCCTTGGCTATCCATTCAGCACTGTTACCTTTAACAATCAATGTTTTAAAAAAGAGCAAATTAGTACACACCATAATACTGGGATATAGTACCACTTTCCCAAGGACTAATGAGAATCCCATAATTAGAGTGCAGCCAGGTCCTGGCCATTTCACTTGTCACAAGTCTCTGGAGGTATGTTGCTGAAACCGATTGCTGGTGCAGGAGAAACTCACCAAACATTTGCTGGCTTGCAACCCCAGTGCTGTGTATCTGTGCGTCTCCCGCAGGGACAGGAGTGAGAAATTAATGAGAAGCTCAGAAAAGCTCATTTTCAGCGCTACAGAGATTGGAAGGGTAATGAAAATTGGAAGTGAAGGGAAAGGTTTAAGCTATCAGCCTCAAGCTCTGGCAAATCATATAAATGGAGAGTAAATGTAAATATACCGACAGAAAAATGGAAAACCACCAAAGAGTCATTTAGGGAAGGACTGGATTGGAATTACAAACACCCAGGGTAGAGCTCTTTGAGATTCATTCCTGGATGTCCATCCATCTGAGATGCCTAAACTTATGGCCATTGGACATACAGAGCACAGCCCAGGTCTCCTTGGGTTGGCGTTTCATGAGGAAGGACCATGCGTGTTGATCCAAATGTGTTTTTCCTCTGATCCTGCTTGGGCACAACAGCCTATAAGTCTGATGAGGATGAGGGTGAACTTGGGAAAACCAGGTACCTTAAAAAACTTTTTGGAGGATTTTTTTTTTTCCTAACAAGGTGATATAATTCATTTTCCAAGGAGAAAAAAATCTGAGTTAAAAGCTATACATGATTTTGTTGACAAAGTTTGATGTCCAAAGCAGAACAAAATGGGCAGAAACCATTTCCTACTGGGACTGACTGTGGGGCTCTCTACACCTGAACACCTCAAGTCCTCCCAGCTGGGACTCTGGTTCTCACCTGTCCTTTCTCTGGAGCAGTTTATTCCCAAGTGAGAATACTGCAACCATCAGTCTTGTGCTCCTTACAATGAACTACTCTTCCTGGAGAAAGACGGAAGCAGGACTATCACTGCTCAGAAGGGCTTTAGAGCTGAGAAACCATGAGGATGCTGGTTCATGAGAATAACTAACATTCTTCTGCTGAATAAAAATATTTGCAAGCCCAGTAAGGAGTCGCCACAAGACCTCAGCTCTGATTGACATGGCCAAAAATAAAAAAACTCAAGCCAATAATAACTTGCTCACAGACCTCCAGAAGAAGAGAAACCTGGTTATCCTTTGAGAGCAAGAAGGCCTTCATCTTATGCACTGTTGATGTGGGTTTAACTGTTATTCCCGCCCCCCACTCCAACTAAATTCACATGTCGAAGTCCTAACTCAGTATCTCAGAATGTGACATTATTTGGAAATAAGTCCATTAAAGATGTAATGAGTTAGATTAGGATGAGAAGATGCTGGAGGTAGGATGGGCCTCTAATCCCATCTACCCAGGGTCCTTGTAGATAGAGGAAATTTGGACACACACACACACAGGGACAGCATCACACGAGGATGAAGCAGAGAACAGGGTGATGTATCTGTAAGCCAAGGAATGACAGAGATTGCCAGTAAACCACCAGGACTAGAGGATAGGCAATGGGCCAGAGCCTCTTTCACAACCTCAGAAGGAACCGGCCTTCTTGTTGGTGTGTTGACACCTTGATCTCGGTCTTCCAACCTCTAGAATTGTAAGACCATAATTCTGTCATTTAAACTCACTTCGTTGTGGGAGCCCTAATAAACACACACCACTGCCTCGTGCAATTAAAACTGTGCTCTCTTTCAAGACACAACAGAACCCAGCCTGGGCTCTGCGTAGTCCCCGGAGATGGCCCCTCCTGCCTTGTGTGACAGGGGCCTCGAGGGGTCTGTCAAAAACAGAACGCCCAGGGACTTCCTTGGTGGTCCAGTGGCTAAGACTCCGTGTTCCCAAAGCAGGGGACCCAGATTGATCCCTGGTCAGAGAACCAGATGCCACATGCTGCAACTAAGACCCAGGGCAGCCAAATAAACATTGTTTTAAAAAAATAAAAAAGTAATTGTTAACAAAACAAAAAACCCAGAATGCCCCTTCTCTCATCTCCTAAACTGAACTCTTACCCATTCCTGTTAAAAAAAAAAAAAGAAAACAAAAGAAAACAAACAGCGTAGTCATGAGTCACCCAGGGTCAAAGCTTCATTACTACCTCTGATCATTCCTTCTCCCTCAGCCTCACATCCTGTCTCCCAAGTCTGGTCATTTCTGCCCTCTGTGTCTCTCAAATCCCTCCTCTCCTTTTACCTCCTGATGCCACCACCCCATGCAGGCTCCAATTATCTCTTGACCAGCCTGTTACTAACTGGCCAGCCCTCACCAGGCTCTCGAATGTCCTGATTGGTTATATCTGTAACTGCCAGTGAGTCACTCAAAGGCCAGCTGTGATTGTGTCACCTCCTTGCTGAAAAGTCTGCAAGGGAATAAAAGCTCAGCTCTGCAGTCTTGACTCTCTTCCACAATCTAATCTTAGCTACATCCCAGCACCTGCCTATTATGAGCCCATGCTCCAACTAACTCAAACTTCCAGAATGCACTTCTGATTTTCCACTGCAGTGCTTCTGTTTAATCCCATTTGCTCTGTTTGGAATATTCTCTCCCTTCATTCCTTCTATTCAAAGTCTAGTCTTTGTTGAAGGACTGTGGCCGCACTGCTACGGTTAAGTTTTCAGGCTCTGGAAGGCGAAGAGCCAGTTCGATCTTGGCCCCATACTCACAGAGACGTGACATCAGCAAGATATTCAACTTCCTCCTGCTTCACTTTCCACAAATCCAAAATGAGGATGTAATGCCTTGTGGGGCTACATCGAGAACTAAACAAGAAAATGCACAAACCACATCTAGAACAGTAGCTAGCAGATTAAGTACTCACTGAAGTTCATCTAGGATTCACAAACACTTTGGTGGGAGTTAAAGGTTCAGCATTCTCCCCTGACCTTGCTGAGCATTCCACCTAATCTGCTCTTGGGACACTGAAGTTTCTTTTTATCATTTCTTTTGGACTTGCCTCTCCGCAACTTTGCAGCATTTCTTCCTGTATCTGGAAAATCTCTTCTCTCTTACAGAACTTCAACGCCAGTTCCAAAGTCCTTGAAGAATCTCTGTCTTCTTGGCTCCTCTGTGTTCATTATAATTTCTCCTCCTGTACCAGTGGGGCGAGGCCTGAATCTCTAGGGGTAGGAACCAGATTTTTCCATCTTTCTGTCTAAGTCAGCACTTAACAGTAAGTACAAAATAAATGCTCACAAAACAAATGCAAGACCAGATGCTGAGCGCCTTGAAGAGTGAACATCCCAATGGGCTGTTCTCTATCATACTCTTCTCATGTAGCTATCAGTGCTTATCTTTTTAGACGCTACTTAAGTGTTTGCTGCATACATGCACGCAGAGGTAAAGGGCTGAAATAACTCAAGTATTTCCCAATGAAAATTTCTGGTCATTTCCCCAAGCAGTAATTCTCAATTGGAACTAAATTAAGAGCCAAGGAACTACTTCTTTTGTGCTTCCAAACACTGTGTATATCTCATGATCACTAATCTGGCAGTCTTGGAATTACTGGTTGCCAATTCTCTTTCTTCCACAGGGTGTGTTCAGCGTGGGCAGATTTTTGTCTTATTTAACTCTCAATTTTCTATGCCTGGCATTTAGGAGATCTTAGGTAAGTATCTGTTGAACAAAGGAATTTTCAGGAGAAACCTTAGCTACACAACGATGGGGCACCGTGAGCCACTGAGTGAAAATGAAAGTTGCTCAGTTGTGTCCGACTCTTTGTGACCCCATGGACTATATAGTCCATGGAATTCTCTAGGCCAGAATACTGGAGTGGGTAGCCTTTCCCTTCTCCAGAGGATCTTCCCAATCCAGGGATCAAACCCAGGTCTCCCACATTGCAGGCAAATTGCTTACCAGCTGAGCCACAAGGGAAGCCTAAGAATACTGGAGTAGGTAGCCTAGCCCTTCTCCAGAAGATCTTCCTGGCCCAGGAATCGAACCGGGGTCTCCTGCATTGCAGGTGGATTCTTTACCTACTGAGTTATCAGGGAGGCCTGAGCCATTGAGTAGCACTGGATAAAAAGAGAAAAACTCTTAAGATGTATTTTTCTTATCTCGCTGGCCCTGGACCTAAACTTGAAGTAGGCAGTCAGAGAGCGGAAAGACACTTCGGCATATGACCTTGAGTTTTTAAAGCTATGGGGCAGCCAGGAAGCCAAGGCTGGGAGCCTGCAGCCTGAGATGATAGAAGACAGATGTGAATGTGTCCTAACCCATCTGTTACTGGGGACTCACAGCATGTCTGGAGGGGATAACTCTGTGGATTTCCCTTTCAGAGAGCAAAACCAGGGTTGATAAAGAGGAAGGAGGGGCTTCCCACCTTATGTGGTGGCCTCAGTGCGGCAGATGAAGGCTGAACAAATCCTGCATCTGAAAAAGAGGCACTTGTTGGAACAGAGGCCAGAAATGACTTCAATCTCTTAACAAATAAAACTGTTTATAGGGACTGAACAAAAAGAATTTCAATTTGGTAACAATCAATGGTATCTATGGGTTCCCAGGGGCTCAGTGGTAAAAGAATCCGCCTGTCAGTGTAGGATTTGGTAGGAATTTGGTGGGAATATATCCTTTGTAATTATCCTCTGTAAAAGTTACACATACCTGTGGCAATCAGTCAAATGCAAAAAAAGGAATACAACGAAATGCCAAGCTCACCTCTTTCATCTAGCCACAATATCCAGTTCTAGTCCCCAAAGTCCATTACACTTCTGCTTCTTCCGTATTTTTGGCAGAAAAAATTTTTATTCAGAAACCAACCTATCTACATATAATCTATCCCTCAACAATACCATATTGAATACTGAAAATTTGCTCACAGTAAATTTTTGGCACTCTCATCACACAAACAAAAAAATGGTAACTATGTGAGATAAGTTAACTAGCTTGATTGAAATAATCACCTCGTTACACGCGAATCATGTCGTACACCTTAAATATGTATAATTTTAAATCTTAAAAATAAAATTAAGATGAAATGTAGGGGCTTCCCAGGTGATGTTAGTAGTAAAGAACCTGCCTGCCAACGCAGGAGACACAGACACAGGTTTGATCCCTGGGATCGGGAAGATCCCCTGGAGGAGGAAATGGCAATGCACTTTCAGTCTTCTTGCATGGGAAATCCCATGGACAGAGGCTCTGATAGCCTACAGTCCACAGAGTGGCAAAGAGTCAGACACAATGAAACAACTTAGCATGCATGCAAGACAAAAACAAAAGTAAAAAAATAAAATAGAAGACAAAATAATCATGAATAAGATAATACACCTATTGTTTGCATCTCACATGGCTTTTTGTACTTAACTATACATCCTAAGGTTCCCTTCATATCTCGTCAAAGATGTGGTTTTGTGTGTGTGTGTGGCTCATTGGTACTTTTTGTAAAAAGACCATGATTTATATAACCAGCCCTCCACTGAAGGCTTTTGTCTTATTTCCGGTTTTCTGATATTATAAACAATCTGTAACCAACAACCATACATATCCATCCTACTGCAAGCACACATATGGGTTAAACCCTTGGAAAAATACAATTCCTTCCGTGCCTGCCCCTCTTAGGATCTGTAACTCGGTAGCATCTTCTGTCTGGAGTATTCTTCCTTGCTTCACCATCCTCTGTTAGGATGATGAATTGTAAGGTCAAGGGTAAGTGTGTTTAGAGGCCAAATTGTCCTCTAAAAAGCTCGCACTGATTCATCCTTTCACCCACAGTGCACGGGAGTGTTTGTTTCATACTCTACTCTTGCACCAGCTGACCCAGTGTGTGGATATCAATTTCTTCTCTTTGCCAGAATTATAAGTGAAAAATGGTAGTATCTCACTCATTTCAATTTGTGTTTCTTTAATTATGAGTGAGTTCAGTTCAGTTCAGTTGCTCAGTCGTGTCCGACTCTTTGCGACCCCATGAGTCGCAGCACACCAGGCCTCCCTCTCCATCACCAACTCCCGGAGTTCAATCAGACTCACATTCATTGAGTCAGTGATGCCATCCAGCCATCTCATCCTCTGTTGTCCCCTTCTCCTCCCGCCCCCAATCCCTCCCAGCATCAGAGTCTTTTCCAATGAGTCAACTCTTTGCATGAGGTGGCCAAAGTACTAGAGTTTCAGCTTTAGCATCATTCCTTCCAAGGAAATCCCAGGGCTGATCTCCTTCAGAATGGACTGGTTGGATCTCCTTGCAGTCCAAGGGACTCTCAAGAGTCTTCAACACCACAGTTCAAAAGCATCAATTCTTTGGTGCTCAGCCTTCTTCACAGTCCAACTCTCACATCCATACATGACTACTGGAAAAACCATAGCCCTGACTAGACGGACCTTAGTCGGCAAAGTAATGTCTCTGCTTTTGAATATGCTATCTAGGTTGGTCATAACTTTTCTTCTGAGGAGTAAGCATCTTTTAATTTCATGGCTGCAGTCACCATCTGCAGTGATTTTGGAGCCCCGAAAAATAAAGTCTGACACTGTTTCTACTGTTTCCCCATCTATTTCCCATGAAGTGATGGGACCAGATGCCATGATCTTTGTTTTCTGAATGTTGAGCTTTAAGCCAACTTTTTCACTCTCCTCTTTCACTTTCATCAAGAGGCTTTTTAGTTCCTCTTCACTTTCTGCCATAAGGGTGGTGTCATCTGCATATGAGTGAGAGTGATACGCTTTTATATTTATGGGACATTTATACTCTTCTTTGATTTGCGAGTTACTTTCTTTGCCTAGTTTGTTAAGTTGAAAATACAAACTGTGTTCAAAACCCTGATTAAACCCTTTAATGGTGACCCATTGCCTACAGGATAAAGTCTGGAATCCCTATTGTAACACAAAGGAGCCTGTGTTCTGGTCCCTCAGAAGCCACCTCTCTCTTGTACTTGCTCCTCTTGCCTAAAAATTGAAGATCTAGTAACACCCAGTTGCTTGTGGTTCCAAACCTGTATCATATCTTCTTTGATAAAGACTCCTGTGACTGGCTGAAGGAATTCCACTTTTCATACAGTTCACCTTAGATAAAGGACTATTATAAAACATCCAACTATTTCCTGGAGCATTTTTTTTTCCTTATTAATCCCATTATCAGAGACCATTTGTAAATAATATGTCTGTCACGGTTTCTGCTGTTTAGACTGGTAATATCTAGATATCTTCCAGCGGGCTCTCACTAGATTCTCACCAAAGTTCCATCATTCTGATGGGAAGATACGCAACCACAAGTGGAGTGCAACATTCATGCCAGGAGTTTAAAATTCACCATAAAAGAAATTGGTGCAAACGGAGGCCAAAGATCACAACAGCTTACCCGAGGGCCACTCTGGACACACTGTCCCGGGCTAGAATATCCTAGATATATACCCTAGCCTACTCTTCCCTGCCTGATTTCTCCCTGACCATACTTAGAACTTAACACCCCTACACATCCTTATATTCCAGCCCTGCTGAGGGCAAAGTCATTACCCTCCACACCACATTACAACTTTTCTGGAATGCAAGAGAAAAAAATATTTACCCACAACACATTGTGCCCTAGAACCAATTCTCTACCCTAAAGAAAAAAGTACAAAATAAAGAAATGCTACACAAACAGATATCAGTGGCAGGGTTATTTATAACAGCACACACCCAGGAAAATGTTTTACAGTCATTAGGAAGCTAACATAGCTATGAGCAAGAGCTCTACGATGACCCAACATTAAGTTTAAAAATTAAAATGAGAGTGAGATAAAAATTAACTCCATATTAGATTTTTTTCTTTAAACTTCGCATTCTATTGTTTTTGCTTTAAGGATGTTGCCTGAAATACACATAACATTTCTTTCCATTCATATAGAGATAAAAAGTTGCAGCACAGAGAATAACATTTGTCCTGTTGGAGGTTTACAGGACATATGTGGACAGCTGCAAGAACAAAGGAGTCCCACACCAAGAAGTTTGGGACAACCAACCACACCCCTCCCTCACCTTGCCTTTAAAAATGCTTTGCTGAAATCCTAAAAGAGTGTGAGATTTGGGGGGCACGAGCCACCCATTCTCCTTAAATGGCCCTGCAATAAACCTTTCTCTGCTCCAAAATCTTATGTTTCGGTTTGTCTGGCCTCACTGTGCATCAGGCACATGAAACTGAGTTCGGTAACATTTGTATTTTGATTTCATCTTTGTGAAGTTACTTTGAATGAATGTGAGTAGATATATATGTAAATGAACATAACTGATAAGCATGTAGGGTACAGGGTGAATTTTCTATTTTCAAACTTTAATGGAAATTAAAAACAAACAAAAAAAAAACCTCTCAAGCTGTCTTATTTAGAATCTAGACACAAAATTACGACACTAATTTCCTTACATGGGGAGACAGTTTGTGATAATACCACGTCGATGACTCTTTTTAGAGATATTTATATATCTTCCATTAGCATTCAACACACAAGAGCCCACTGGTCTTTACAGAACAACCAGCAACGGATGTGACTGCCGCCATCAGGAAGGTCCGTTATCATGAGCACCTCTGTAAATACTGACCTGACCCAAATCTATCAAGTGAAGTTTTAGTCATTCATGCAGCAGGCAAGAAGGATCCTCACTGTAATGGCAAACTTTCTGTTAATAAATCTTTCCAGTTGTCCATGCATGAAATAAGAGTTTTGTGCCACAGTGGAGAAATTGTATAATTTTTTTTTCCCCCACTTAGGAATACATTATTGTAAAATGATGTTGTAAAATGCCAGTTCATAATCGCTTCATAGAATCTTCACAGAAACATCTGGAAATGTAATTAGCATGCTGTTCAAACTACTGCATTATACAAGCCCTTCCTGGAGGCTGGGAAGCATTCAAAGACCCTTTACACGGGCGCCCTTGACAGCCAGGTGCAGGGGTAGCAGGCAGCTTCGTACAACTGCAGAGCCTCTCAAGGCTCCCAAGAAGCCAGGCACTATAAACCCCAGACCAACAAACAGAGCAGCCTTTCCAAGGACACAGCAAAGCCGCTACGACCGCAGAGGGGACATTCATTCTCTTTAGAAGCTCACACTGGGTTAACTGGAGGACAAAAATAGACGAAATGTTACAATAGTCTTCTTCTATGCTGAAACGACATCTGCATCTGAACATCATCGGCTCTCTGCTCTGACTTCTACCCCACAAAGCCCTCTCAGAGTGCTGCTGACTAATAGCTCGCGGGGACTAGCCAGGGAAGTCCTGTGTGGCAGCTGAGGTTATCACCCACGGCCTCCTTCCCCAGGTCAGACTCAAGGCAGGTTCTTGGTACACACTGCTTCCTTTCATTCACAGGATTTCATGAATAGTTAACACACGTTATATTCTTGCAATGCCCCCACCCCAACTCCCCCCTGAGCTAACAGAGAGAAGGAAGACCTTTAAAATTGACCTTCAGAAACGATTCGATTCATGTGTGGGTTCACCATCTATTTTCCTATTAAGGTTATTTGAAATTCGTTTTAGCCAAACGAGCCCCAAATCATAATTGATTCACTGCCTAATGTCATTCCTCTATTTCCTCTAACTGTACAAGGAAAACCAACACCAGTACAAAGCAACCAACCCATAAATCATTTTCTTTTGAGACAAGTTAATATATATCATATAAGTATCATTCCCTGCTTAGGAATGCCAGTATTAATCACTGAATCACCAAGTCTTCTTTCTCATATTATTTTGTTTTCTTAATGGTTCTGCTTCCTGAATTCAAGTGTGTTTAACATGTCTACCTAGATATACACACATCTCAACCTTTTCACTCTTGACTGCTTCAAGTCACATGTAACAGTGATATTTCTGAGCAAAGAAAGCCTAGATGACTTTGACGTTAGATGGACTTGCATTCAAACCCTTTCAGTTCAGTTCAGGCGCTCAGTCGTGTTCGACTCTTTGTGACCCCATGAACTGCAGCACGCCAGGTCTCCGTGTCCATTACCAACTTCCGGAGCTTACTCAAATTCATGTCCATTGAGTTGGTGATGCCATCCAACCCTCTCATCCTCTGTCATTCCCTTCTCCTCCTGCCTTCAATCCTTCCCAGCATCAGGGTCTTTTCAAATGAGTCAGTTCTTCGCATCAGGTGGCCAAAGGATTGGTGTTTCAGCTTCAGCATCAGTCCTTCCAATGAATATTCAGGACTGACTTCCTTTAGGGTAGACTGGTTGGATCTCCTTGCTGTCCAAGAGACTCTCAAGAGTCTTATCCAACACCCTTTAGAGCTTTACCATTAACCAGCCAAGTGACCAGGGGAAGTCACTGACCCTAGGCCTCATATTATCTTAATCTATAAAACAGGTATTAGCAGAAACTGCTCAGTAACTGCTCAAATAGATATTAGGAGTAACTGTTGAGGCTATAAGAGCTATATCACAGCTTGTTGAGTATTTGCCATGCAGTGGGCACTCAACTATCCTCTGCTACCACTGTTATTGCTAGTGCTAATACATTATTACTATGTTTATAGTAAATAAAAGTCCAAGAGGAAAAGGTTAAAGAATTCTGGGGGAACAGAGAAGATGAATATATACAGGCAGACCTCAGAGACATTGTGGGTTTGGTTCCACACCACCGCAATCAAGGGACTATCACAATAAAGCAAGCCACATGAATTTTTTTGGTTTCCAAGTGCATATAAAAGTTATGCTTACACTATATTGTGGTCTATTAAGTGTCCAATACCATTCTGTCTAGGAAACAACCTACATACCTTAAAGATACTTTATTGCTAATGAAATGCTATCATCTGAGTCTTCAGCAAGCTGTAGCATAACATCGAAGATTCCTGATCATTATAACAGATAAAAAAAGTTTGAAATACTGCACAAATGAGCAAAGTGTGACACAGAGATACAAAATGAGCAAATGCTATCAGAAAAGCTGCGCTGATAAAACTTGCTCGATGCAGGGCTACCACAAACCTTCAATCTGGAGAAAATGCATCATCCTCAACGCACAATAAAGCAAAGCATGATGAAACGAGGCATATATTAAAGCAATGGTGCAGAAAGGAGACACACATTGTAATGGGAACGGATAAGGAACTAACATACAGGCTGGATTCAAAGTGTCCCCAAACTGAATGGTGATTCATCACATAGTCAAGGTACTCCTGTTAGGGCAGAAACGAGGCATCTGGTGCCCATGTGGAGGCTGGGCTTGCCAATGGAGATGTGAGTCCATGGAGCCAGCAAATGTCTGAGAACGTAACTGAACTTAGGAGGCATCAGAGCTTCAGAGGGGACAAATGAGAGCTTCCAGAGGAAAGTATGAGGAGGGAACAGAGCTGAGGAAGGGGAATAAAGAAAGAAGAATGCTCGATCACAAAGGGGAAGTTCTCAGGGCCAGTGGAGCTCGCTGTCTGGTCCAGCGAGAGGCTGCAGCAGAGAGTGAGATGCCTGGAGGGGCTGGAGGTGGGAAAAGGGTCCTTGCACCTCTGGCCCAGGAGCTGACGACAGGCACAGTCAAGAACTGTGGGGAGAGGCGCTGAAGGACAAGAGAATTCGTGATAAGTGGAAAAAACTGGCCCTGGGACAAAATTTCCAATCAAGACATTCAGCAGAAGTGCTGAAGAAAAGAGACACAGTTGAGGGCTGCAGACAGACACTGAACTCTGCAAAGATGCAGAGACTCCGTGACCGCTGATGAATTCAACTGAACTGGCAGACAACGAGGGCCGTGTGAGCGTTCTTAAGAGTTTCAGTCCCAGTGGCCCCTTCCACTCTCCCTTCAAGTTAACTGGCATGTCTGCTGTGTTTGCACGGCAGGACTGGTCTCAGGGCCTGTAGCTTCTGTCCAGGTGGCTTTGCACAGAGTCACCATGCTCCCCGCCTTGCTTGGCACAGACCCATTTCATGCTTGTTGTCCTGCCTGAAGTAGTAATGACATCTCATTTTACTGTCAAAGATGTCCAGGTTTGGAAAATAAAGTACACGGTCAGTTATCCTGCCTATGTCTGTGTCTACTTTTGAGCGTCTGGACTTACCACAGAGATCTGATTTTCAGGAGATTACACCCTCATTGTTTTTCCCCCAAGAGTACCTCATTATAATCAGTATTTCTGCCTCTGATGTAGCAAAGGAGAAACTGGATGAAGCCCTTCCTCGGGGGCCACAGTGTGTGTTCACTTAACTGTAAATTCACAAAGAAGAGGAAATACTTTAGTGAACTAACTTGTGGGCACCTAGGAAAACGCGGGGTAAACTTCAGCTGTGTGGAACTGTACAAGGTGTCTGAAAGCAAACTCTTAGACCCAGTACCCAGACAAACATTCCCTGGTGGTTCAGTGGTAAAGAATCCTCCTGCCAACACAGGAGACGAAAGAGACGTGGGTTCGATCACTAGGTGGGGAAGATATCCTGGAGAAGGAAACGGCAATCCACTCCAGTATTCTTGCCCGGGAAATCCCAAGGACAGAGGAGCCTGGCAGGTTACAATCCATGGGGTCGCAAAAGTTCAGACACGACTGAACACACACACCACCCCCACAAGAGGAGCACACACACACACGCACGCACACACGTGCATGCACGCACACGCACACACACACACACACCCCCGCCAAGAGGAGCTCATCACAACTGTCGTCTGATACATACACCGTTCAAAAACTGAAACTATGAAATAAGTATTTCATTACTCTTGGATGTTTCTTTGCTTTCTAAAGCACTTCTAGGAAAATAAAAAATAATGGCAGATAAAACTTACAAAATACTTACTATGTTCAAGGTATTATCCCAAGAGCTTCCACAACTCCTTTTTCAATCTTCACAGCTTTATGAAGTGTTGGTTTTATCCCTATTTTTGCTGAGGGCACTGAGGTCAGAGACTACAACGTACTTTCTTGAGATACCTGAGTAGAGAGGCTACAGGGTCTGTGCCGTAATCACTGCTTCACACCACCTCGTCACAGGGAACTCCTGATTACCTTGGGAAGTCAGTGGCCAGGCAGACACCTTATCACAAATGCTGTAAAGCTGTGTCCTTCCAGAATCAGTTCTGCGGATGTCCAGCCCTAAAACAAGCACTTGCTCCAGAGCCTGTGCTGTCAATGACTGCTTACCTAATCCAGGCATCTTTTGTTTCTACGTGCCCAGTAGCAGAAAGATGCCATGTTCCAGGGCAAACAGAAATGCGATGGTTTTGAATGGTATTTGCTTGGAGCCAGTTCAGTTTATTCTTAGTCAATAAACAAACAAGCCATCATGACACTGAGCTAGATACTGTGCGATGCAAAGATGGGTAAGCTGTTAACCCCTGCCTCTAAGGGCATTCAAGAAAGAAATCATGATTTCCAGTGTCAGCGTTTATTGATGAGATTCTCTTCCTTCACATTTCAGCTTTCTAGAGATAAGTAGGAAAAGGAAAGGATCCTGTAACATCGCTTTAGTGCAAATGAATGGTATGTTTTAGCATCTAAATTATGAGTTCCCATATTCATGGATCCAAAATGCAACACAAGTGACAAGATGCCAGGCTTAAGTTCCTACTCTGCCATTTCTAACTGAAAAATATTTAGCTGCTTTAAGCATCAGTTTCTCCACCTGCCAAATGGGCCTAATAACACCATGTAAGTCTGTTGTGAGAGTATGGCATGGAAGGGGCCATGCATATTTCACATTCACAGAAAACCCAATAGATTATAACATTTCTCTTGTTATCAATAAAACTGTTACATCACATTATACATGGAAAGAAGGGAATAAGTAGCACTTGCAGTTTTCTTACACCTTGACAATAGAGGTTGCTGGCTTCCAAAAACAGCACCCCATGAACCATGCTCCTGGTACTCACACTTTTGCTTGGTTTGCTTCAACAAAGAGTCTGGGCTGCTTCAGTGACTTGTTTTTAAGCAACAGAACCCTGCAAATGGGATACTGGGCCAACTCTGGACAAGAGTCTTAACTGGCCTGGCAGCTTTTATGTTTGCGTTCTTAAGCACCCTGAGTCATCCTGCTGGACAAACCACAGGAAGAGACCTCGTGGAATGGCTCTGAGAGGACCCGGAGAAGGAGGGAGGCCCCGGGAGCCTCCAGTCTCATCTGTCTGCAAACACGTAAGAGGCCCTGGGGAAGACTGGCTGAAAAACCATCCAGCTGAGCCCAGTCACAGGATGTAATACAACTGAGTTTGTTGCTTTAAGCCACTAAGTTTTGGGGTGTTTCATTCCAAGCAACAGATAACCCAAGCAACAGTACTGCCCAGATAACCTGACCTATGAACTCTGATAAACTGAAAAGCAATCATGGAAGTTCTTCCAGGGCTGGGACCTTCTGGCTTCTGCTTCAGTCGCTGCCCTCACCTCTCCACTTTCAGACTATTAGAGGACCTCAACAATACAGTTCAGAGAAGGCAATGGCACCCCACTCCAGCACTCTTGCCTGGAAAATCCCATGGATGGAGGAGCCTGGTAGGCTGCAGTCCATGGGGTCACGAACAGTCGGACACAACTGAGCGACTTCCCTTTCACTTTTCACTGTCATGCATTGGAGAAGGAAATGGCAGCCCACTCCAGTGTTCTTGCCTGGAGAATCCCAGGGACGGGGGAGCCTGGTCGGCTGCCATCTACGGGGTCGCACAGAGAGGGACACGACTGAAGCAGCTTAGCAGCAGCAACAATACAGTTGGCCAGCCGCTGGACTTGGGTACTCAGTATGTCAGATGCTCTACCTAATGCTGGGGGTCAGAGGGGCAAAGGCATGCATGATTGCCATCATCAAAGACTTCACAGTCTTGACATGTAAGCAAAGCGTGCTGCATAAAGTTCACTTCAGCAGGAAACAATGATTTCCATACAGTCTCCACTCCAGCTGGGGGCTGATTTTCACAACCTTTAGCCTGTCCCTCCTCGAGCTGTACTTTAAAAACAGGACCACTAAGTCTACTTTGCCTTCTAACTCCTAGATGTTCCCTCTCTGGGCCATGATGGGTATGCAGGAAAGAAGATTCTGTAACTGTCCATGCTCAGCCTTTTTGCTGCTATTGTTGAAGAAACTGAATTTTCCAGTCATACAAGGAGAACCATGATCCAGCCAGGTGCTGAGAGCGATGCAACTTGATGATTTCTTATTAAAATCAGATGCTCAATAGTGCTCTGATTATTTGCATGTTTGTATTTCCTCGTCAGGAGACCTGTCTTCACTGAAAAAATGTGTGGAGACACATTTAATCTGCCTCCACGGTCACGGTGCTGACGTTTCCGTTTCCCCTGGAACGCTAAAGCCATGTGAAGGCGAAGTTCACATCTTGACACCATCCAATCAATCTCAAAATACGCTTCCCTTAAGCTCATACCCCTTCTGGTGATCACTCTGTATTTCTCCTCCCTTCTAGCCAAACTCCTTAAAAGAAGTCTGCTTCCTCCATGCTCATTTATACCTTAACCATATGCTTTCTAAACTCCAAGCCATATGGATTTTCTGAAACTGCTCTTCCCAAAGACACCAGGGATGAGTTGTCACTGAACACAATAGGCAGTTTTCAGTCCTGACTATCTCATCAGGTCCTGGCAGACCGGAGCCCCCTCCTTTCTTGAGATCTGGACAAGGAAGCCAATGACCCCTTCTGGTTTTCCTCCCAACTCTAGTGGGCCTTGTCTACCTTCTCCATAGACTCCTCTGCCTGTGTTCCTGACTCACAGGTCAGGGGACCTCAGGGGCCTCTGAAAGCCCCTCTTTGCTTCCCATAGACATTCTCCCTTGGACTTCTCATTCCATGGCTTCAACAAATATCCAGGTCCCACAACTTGCAGATTGGCATTTCCAGCCAGACCTCTCTTGATTCCAGTCCTCTGTATTCAGTTTCTTCCATCTATATTTAGCATGCCTCCAAATATATGCTCAATTTTCCCCATAAACCCGATGTAGTAAGTGGTACCTCCATTCATCTGACTGGCATGTCACTGCTCAAGGGAGAAACCAGAGCATGCTCTTTACTCTTCCTTTACTCTCCACATCCAAGCTGTAATTAAGTCCTGCTTATCCTGTCTCCTAAATATCTCCAGCAACTGTCTCGGTCATCTTCATTTCTCACTCACAGTATAATCAACCACCTGCTAACCAGTTTCCTTGTTACCAGAACCAGAGACACTTCATATTCCTTTGGCTGTGATAGCAATGAGGTCTCTTAATTCTCTCGCAAGGATATCTTCTCATTACAAACACAAATATACAGAAGCTACATTAACAACATCGGGTACCTCTGCAAACTTTCCCAATCATATAGAAAAGGAGCTTTCAAAAAGGTGGGTCTTCCAATAGCTTCCTTAGGATAATGCATCAGGAAAAAGCCTGATGAGAACTCCATGACGTTCTCATGAGAACCTCTAAGAGCAGACCCTTGCCCACCTCTTCTCCCACTGCTCTGAACACCTCTCAGCCAACAGTCCTTTCCCAACCACCACCTCTCTGCCAGCTGTAGACAGCCAATCTCTCCTGTCCTCTTTTCCAGGCTTCCTTCCACTGGGAGAGAAGATTCTCTCACCCTCATTGCCTAACTCCTTAGTTAAATGCCCCTTTCTTACTTTCCTGGTAAGTTAAGAGTGCAGTTGGCTTTGTCTCCTTTGAGTTCCTGGGGCTCTTGTGTATCTCCCATCACTTTTATTGGGTTGGCCAAAACGTTCATTTGGATTTTCCCATACCATTTTATGGAAAAACCGGAACAGACTTTTTGGCCAACCCAATGCTTCGTTGTAACTACTGGCTTCATTACTTGATTTTCCCCTAAGGCCATAACCTTTGGGAGACAAGGGGACACCTCTGTCGTCACCGTTGCCTTCTTTAGGGACAGTGGCAGTGCTTGGGACATATACATAGGTGCAACACGCCTAGTCAGTATTATTTCTGGACTTGCTATGGTTTACAGAAGTCTGAAATTCTAACCTCTGGGCAGGTAGATAACATTACCTTGTCAGCTGGGAAAGCGCGGCTCCAAGAGAACATTAAAGTTAGGGCACAAAGTCCTAAACCAGCTCTCTTCCAAGCACACATGTGTCTATTCGTGATCACTGATGTTTTCAATCTATCAATTTCAACTCTCGGCCTGAATGGGAAGGAAAAAAACCTTCCAACTCAAGAGTGCCAGTGATGATCCAGAGGGTCTTCGTAGTGAACACAGCCAGTCTTGTGCTGGATCTGAGGCAATGATTCCACTTATGAAAGGGATTTTCAGTTCTACACCAGAAAAGGATGTCACGATAAACCTGGAAGAAAAGTTTAGGGTTTCATTCTCTCTTCCAGGAATTGCAGGTATTCCCTGGAGACTCAGATGGTAAAGAATCTGCCTACAACTCAGGAGACCGGGCTTCGATCCCTGGGTCAGGAAGATCCCCTGGAGAAGGGAATGGCAACCCACTCCAGTATTCTGGCCTGGAGAATTTCATGGACAGGGGAGCCTGGCTGCGTACAGTCCGTGGGAGTACAGAAGAGTCAGACACGACTGAGCGACTGACACTTTCCGTCAAGCACATAGCATGCTAGGGATCCCTAACAGACAGGAATCAGCAGGTGGGGCTAGCAGGGGGGCCAACTGTCCTGGATATCAGTGACAGACTCTTCCTTCAGAGCCAGGAAGCCAACACACCAGGTCCAAAGGCAGAATCCAGTTTACACTGTCTTCACTATCTTCCCTGGTGGCTCAGAGGTTAAAGCGTCTGCCTGCAATGCAGAAGATCTGGGTTTGATCCCTGGGTCAGGAAGATCCCCCTGGAGATGGAAATGGCAACCCACTCCAGTATTCTTGCCTGGAGAATCCCATGGACAGAGGAGCCTGGTGGGCTACAGTCCACGGGGTCGCAAAGAGTCAGACACCACTGAGTGACTTCACTTTCACTTTCACTATCTAAGCAGTTTTATTTGAAGAAGAACAATTCTAGAGACATGGGCTACCCAGGAAGGGATTCCTTGAAGCTAATGGTTGCTAAAGATATCAGTAACTCTGCATGAATGGATGGAAGAAATAAAGGAAGTAGAGTCTGGCCCTGAGGGAAAGGGGCGGCTAGAAAGCAGCTGAAGTAGGTACAAGCCAGGATTCAGGGTTGGCTCCTGCTCTTGGGAGGGGTGGTGTGAGATAAGCAAAATCTACAGCTGAAGGGCAATCAGTCTGGGGACCTAATGAGAAGGCTGGAGCTCTGTGCTCAAGTGAGTCCCTAAGCATCTCCTACCCAAAGTTGTATTCATGTATACAGAAAAACACTGGGCAAATCACACAGTGTTCTTGGACCTTGTTATTAATATGAACAGAGCTCCCAACACATTTCAGGCCTGGCCTTTCATCACTGCTGGCAGTTGGGTGGGGCTGGAGCCAAGTAAGGTGGCGCTAGGGGTGAAAAAAACCCGTCTGCCAGGAGACATAAGAGACGTGGGTTCAATCCCTGGGTTGGGAAGATCACCTGAAGAAGGAAATGGCAACCCACTCCAGTATTCTTGCCTGGAGAATCCCATGGACAGAGGAGCCTGGCGGGCTACAGTCCACAGGGTCACAAAGAGTTGGACAGGCTGAACGACTTGGCACTCAAGGAGCAAACAAAACCCAGGGGTTGGTGCTCAGGCTCCCAACTGTGTGGCAGGCAGATGGACCAGCCACCACTTCTGCTTGCAAGTTGCTGCCTTGTTGCGACACAATTTGACCTGTGCTAGATGAGGGTTTGTTAATAGCTGGAGTAAATGTTTAAAAAGCAACCTTTGATTTTCTGTGAATTAAACTGCAGTACTTTATTGGCCTGAAATTATTATGGGCTGAATCATCTCAACTGGAATAAAAGAATAGAATCTTTCCAAGAACGTATCAATGAGCAATTAGTTGTACACTAGAATCAAAGGACAGTTCCTTTCATTACTT
Source organism: Oryx dammah (assembly GCF_014754425.2). Classification (NCBI taxonomy): domain Eukaryota; kingdom Metazoa; phylum Chordata; class Mammalia; order Artiodactyla; family Bovidae; genus Oryx; species Oryx dammah. Next base: position 8,637,000 of record NW_024070195.1, on the reverse strand, counting down.
GATTGAAAACAGGAAATTAAATTGGCACAAGATTTTGCAATAAGAGAGATACATAGGGTGTTTGCCCTACGTATGGGACTGGATCATTTCTCACATTCTAAATAACTTCCTGACCCATTCCTCCACCTCAGCCACCCACTTCCAAAGCTTCGGTCTGCATTTTGTCTCCATAACTTTGAAGATGGCAAGTTCGACAATGCGGTTCTGAACCCACGAGCTCCTGTCCTTCCAGCCTCCTTCTGGCAACTGATCCCACTGACCGTCTTAAAATTCTTTGACTTCTTTGGAACTTAAAGTCACTTTTTATTAGAATTATTTCTTTTGTTTAAATTACACAAATTTCAAATATATAGAAACAGTAGAGAATAACATTCACAAATCCACCACCCAGGATACACATTAATACTGGACCTTTTTGCCTCATATTGTTTACGAGAAATAAAATGTTACAGTTTCTGTTGAAGTCATCAGGAATCCTTCCCATTCCCATTCACTGTTTTCAGGGCATATATGCTGCCAGTAAAAACTGTAACGTATCTTACTCTGTACATCCTTCTACAACTTGCTTTCTTCATTCATCAGTGTTTTTAAGATCGATTTTTTAAAAATTCTTTTCAACCCACTGGACCTCTCCTTTCCTATCCAATGTAAATTCCAGGAGCACACTGGGATGAATTGTATCCCCTCAAAAGGTCTTCAAGACCTAACCTTCATCAATGGAATCTTACTGAGAAATATGGTCTTTGCACATGTAACTAAGTTAAGGATCTCTGTATGTGGGCATCTGTCTTGGACAGTCAAAAGCATCAGTTCTTCTGCACTCAGCCTTTTTATGGTCACACTTTCATATCCATACACGACTACAGGAAAAACCACAGCGCTGACTATGTGAACCTTTGTTGATGAAGTGATGTCTCTGCTTTTTAATATGCTATCCAGGTTTGTCATAGCTTTTCTTCCAAGCAGCAAGCATCTTTTAATTTTGTGGCTACAGTCAATGCTTTTGAACTGTAATGTTGGAGAAGATCCTTGACAGTCCCTTGGACTGCAAGGAGATCAAACCAATCAATACTAAAGGAAATCAACCCTGAATACTCATTGCAAGGACTGATGCTGAAGATCCAACAATTTGGTCACCTCATGTGAAGAGCTGATTCACTGGAAAAGATCCTGATGCTGGGAAAGATTGAGGGCGGGAGGAAAAAGGGGACGACAGAGGATAAGATGGCTGGTGGCATCACCGACTCAATGGACATGAGTTTGAGCAAGCTCCGGGAGATAGTGAAGGACAGGGAAGCCTAATGTGCTGCAGTCCACGGGGTCGCAGAGAGTTGGGACAGGACTGAGCGACAACAGCAGCAATCCTGGAGATGGAATGGATTATTCATGCAATGTCTGGAGTCTTCCTAAGAGAAAGGAGCCTGAGATTTGAGACAGAGAGACCAGGTGGGATGAGGACCATGTGAAGACTGAGATTCAAGTCTGGCAGCTACAAGCCAGGAAACACTCAGGGCTGCCCAGTAGCCACCAGAAGCTACTAGAGGCGTGGGATAACTCTCCCTCAAAGCTTCTGGGAAGAACCAACCTGCCAACACCTTGATACTGGACTTCTGGCCGCCAGAATTACGAGAGAAGAGCTTTCTGCTCTTCTCAGCCTCCAAACTTGCAGTGATTTGTTACAGCAGCTGCAGGAAACTGACATAAATAATCCCCTTTGTCTCTCTATCTTGCCCTTTTATCCATTTGGCAAAACTCCAGCCATGGACAGACCCAGCTATCTGCTTTATCCATAGCTGTGCTCAGAGAGCCATGCAGACTCACCACCATCGGCCTGAAGTGGGCCTAACTCTGCAGGTCTTCTTGTCTCCTCCCTGGTAGGAGATGACCTTCTTTATCACCTAGGAAGACTCAGGGTCACTTCCAACTTCCTACCTGACCAGGAAACCAGGCCCTCTGACTCCCTCACTTCACTGGAGGAGGCTGTTTACCCCTTGGCGGATGCTAACTCTCCCATCAGTGCTCTACATCCCAACTAGCCCTGTCATCTCAGCCCTCTCACCCTTTTGGTTCCATATTTTCAAACTCTTTCTACTCGAGTCCTCACACTGGCTCCTCCCACTTCTGTCCCCTTCATCATAAAATGCCAGCAACAGATTAGAAGGCACACATACAGTCCCTCCCAAGCAAAATGCACACACACAAGCCCCTGAAGACACATTTGTGTCCTCCACCATCCATTCTGGTCTTGTCTGTCTTCTCCACTTGACAGCCAGACATTGTGAGAACCTATTCTTCCTCATTTCTTGCTAAATTCTCACTCCACACTCATTTGGCACCTACTCCCAAAGAATCCACCTCTCGCTAAGTTCATCCAGTGAACAAACTCTAGACAACCAGAATCACTGACGCCGATGGGCATTTTTCTGTACCTCTTTCACTTGACTTCTTCACGGCAGTGAACACAGGGCATCATTCCCACGCCTTGAAACGTTTCTTGTCTCCTGGCTCCTGTCTCCTCATCCTTTTGGTTTTCCTCCTACACCTTTCTTCCTCCTTCACAGGTTCAGGCCACTCTGTCCAGTCACTAGCAATGACGTTCTTCCTCTGTCTACAAGACAGTCTTCAGCCCTGTTTTCTTCCTTTCCCTACTCACACCCTCGCCAAGCTCACATATGGGAATCGCTCTAATCAACACACAATCCCAAAGTAAATCCAGAGCAGACCTCTCCTCCGCCTTCCGTATATTCAACGCCAACACTGGGTCCACAAAGTCCACTTGAACACAGACCTAAAATTAGAACCGTTTCTCCTGCACTTCCCCGCCCTGCCTCCACTCCTCCAAACCTGTCACTCTCCCAAAGGACTCATTTTTAAGGCCACACCGTATACCCTAGATCAACATTACAGTGTCAAATGTGACACTTCTCTCTTCCGCCAACTGATCTGTTGCTAATTCCTGTCACTAGTTTCTTATGACATCTCCTAAATCCACCTGTTATTCTATCACCAAATATTAGTCCAATTTACCAGCACCCGTACAGCGACCTCCTAACTGGTCTTCCTGTGGCCACGCCCACTCTTGTCTAATTTTTCCTACAGGATACAGGACCAGCGAGGCTCCCGTCTCTGGTAACCATTGCAGCCTCAGCCCATCCATATGCCTTGCTTTCCATTCTCTAGCCACTGTTTTTGCTTTCCTAGCTTGCTCACGCCTGCTCTGTCCACCACAGGACCTTTGCACATGTCATTTCTGCTACCTGAAATGCTAATTTTCTAAATTCTTACTCCTCCTTCAGATCCCAGCTCAAATTTCTCTTTCTCAGGAAAGTCTCCTTGCTCCCTCAAGCTCCGCCTCTCCACCATTCTTTTGAGTACCTTCCCTTCGCTGTCCTATCACAGGTGTGATCTTAACCTTTACTCTTGTAATCTGATCGTCTGCCTCTTCCAGCGACACCAGGCATGCCAAACCCACAAGGTCCGGTTCGGCTCACGTTCATACTCCACGGCCAGTGTCAGTATGTGGACGGCACTCAGGACAAGGTTTTTATTATTATTCTTTTATTGTTGTTCAAGCCCTAGGGATGCAGGAAAGCTTTCGAAGCACACAGGGAATGTTGGCACGTGGTAGATTTCCAGGGCCAACTCCTGCAGCTTATGATTTTCTGTCAAGAGGAAACAAAAGCGTAATTCGGTGGCATCTTCACAGTTTATTCCCGCCAGTTCTGCTTGTCTATAAATACAGTCCTCATTTTCAAGCAATCTGGAGACGACGGCTGCAGTTGACTATTTTGGGGGAGGCCCTCTCGATTTCGGACGGGATGCTGTCATCTGTCTCTGCTCCTGGGGCAGGTGTGGGATGTGTGGTGGACACCTGTTGCTGATTCTACAGAAGCCGGACATGTCGGGCTGAGTGCTTCGCAGGACCTGGGCAGGGCATCTGAGGGCAGGCCGAAAGGCATGTCAAGATCATCTCCATGAGGACCCATTATTTGGTGTTCTATCCATTCCTGTTTTATTCCTACCATCGTGTAATGCCAGACGCTTCTGAGGGAAGCTCCCTGTCCTGCTGGGCTTTCACCAGCATCCAAAGTTCATGCTGAAGACTTTTTAAGGACACCAGCCTTCAGCCTGGAATACAAAGATGTTTGAGCAGCATGGAGTGTGGAAATCGGTCTTTGATAAACTCATGTAATTGTTGACGCCAAGACTGAGGAAAATGTTGAGATCATCATTTTCCAGTGTGGTTCTCTTATTGCTAACACAGCTTACAAAGCAAGATTTCTGGGTGCGCCTTTGAAAATGCTGTATACACAGACACATGCGTTCTGTAACTTGAGTTACAGGGAAACTACAGTATAGCTAATTCTGGCAAATTAGAAATGTAACTCACCGTGGAAATAACAATAGGCCAAGTATACATTGTATTAATGTCCTTTTGTGTAATCAAGAAAGCACACAAGTTTAAATGCAAATACATAATATAAATGTAATTAGTTCAGTTCAGTTGCTCAGTCGTGTCGACTCTGCAACCCCATGAATCGCAGCACACCAGGCCTCCCTGTCTGTCACCAACTCCTGGAGTTCACTCAGACTCACGTCCATCGAGTCAGTGATGCCATCCAGCCATCTCATCCTCTGTCGTCCCTTTCTCCTCCTGCCCCTAATCCCTCCCAGCATCAGAGTCTTTTCCAATGAGTCAACTCTTCATGGCATGAGGTGGCCAAAGTACTGGAGTTTCAACTTTAATATCTGGGCTTATTCTGTGTATTTAAAATTGTGGAAATTGTTGTACATATGAAAATATGTTACATACACATATACATACACACACGACAAATATTTGCATAACGGTTAAAATTGATCAACCAATTAACATTCCCATAATCAGTAAATTCTCTTGTATATTTAATACTTGACGCTTAGCCACACATAGGAAAAGTTTGTACTTCAAAGTACTATTTGATCATACACACAAATTTATCATGTTACACATCCTTCAGTTGTCAATTTTTTTCTCTGTGAAGCTAAGAACTAGCACAGGAAGTCTCTCCTTATTTACAAAAATCAGGAACAATATTTCTGAATCCAGTTAAGAACAAAATATACTACAGTGCACTCCACTGACTTAAACTAAAAAATCAGATTAGCTGGTTGTAGCATAAAACCCATCCATTTATCATGATTTACAGAGAGCCCATAGCCTATCTTCTATTTTCTCTAATTCAGGACCTGATTGTCCTTTAAAATAAAGACACACAGGGACTTCATTGGTAGTCCAGTGGCTAAGACGCCACGCTCCCAATTCAGGGGGGTGGGGGTTGATCCCTGGTCAGGGAACTAGATCTCATATGCCACAAGTAAGATCCCACACACTGCAATGAAGATAGAAGGTCCCACGTGCCATGACCAAAACTTGGCACAGCCAAATAATAAAATATATTTTTAAAAAATAAATAAAATAAAACACATGGAAATATTATATTCATCTGCCAAATTAATCAGTTTGGCCACTGAGGTCACAATAACTTGCTAAGAAGAGTTAATACTAAGAAAGATTAAAGTTGCAATTTTGCCTATCTCAGGTTTTTAATTCTTTCTCTCTCAAGTTTTAAACGAAAAAATTTTCAGACTTTAATGGTTCATGAGTAGTTTGATGCCACTGGATTTGCACCCATCAAAGGACGAGTTCTCTGACACCTTAAAGAAGTCAGCACAGCGGTTCAGGTGCATTTTTGCACAAGAAGCATCGGAGCTTCGTCTTACGGTCTTGCCAAATGGACCAAGCCAAGCCCCTGACTGTCCAGAGGAAATGCATCCAATACAGCATCGTTCAGGAGTTCATGCTGATACATGGCAATTATTTAAATGTATTATATTGGATTGTTTCATTATAAGCTGTTTTCATAGCACAGTCAGGAGGACCACAAAGGAACCTGTGGAATCTTTATTATTTTTTTCCAGTGCTTCCAGAACACTCCCTGTTTCTTTCGTGTTCACATCTGACCCCTCACTTTGCTTGAGAATATATTTCATTTAGATTTCTCTTCTCCAAGGCAATGCTGTAAGTGACCTTTTCTGTTTCACTCTGGGGGGGATATAGGAGAGCCATCCCTTTAGAGTTTTGCTTACATGAAAATCTCTCAGAAGTGTTTAGAGATATGTAAATGACCTACATGCTTTATGACACCTTAACAAGCCTGTATAATGATCAAAAGCCAGGGAGAACGCATTCAGGTGAAGAGACTGTCAGCGGGGTGACAATTTAGAGATTCATGAAATTCACAGGTTCATTCTAATCTCAGGAATGAACAAGTGATGGCAACAGGACATTGAGGCTTCCATCTCAGAAACAGAAAGCAGCAACTGGGGATGACTACATGAAAACGGGTACAGATTTCAAGACGTGGCAACTTTTCTCTCTCTTTTCTCTTTCACTCCTCAAAGCAACGAGCATGAAAATTCTCAGATCGGTAGACAAGGTACGAGAAGCAGATTGCCTATTTCACACTTTGGGAGTGAGCCACAGCAGGAAGAGGACCAATAAAGAGAGAAGGTGATGATTCTGAGGAGAAGGGAGAACAGGACATGGGGTAAGAAGGAACTAAAAGCCCCAGAGTGGCCCTGGATGACCTGTGAACTTACGTATGAAAATCAGAATGAAACAAAGAGAATGAATCTGCATGGCTCCTCCATCATCTCATCTCAAACCCAACAGTGAAATCAGAACTCTTAGCATTTCTTTCCCTACACTCTGCTCTCTGTAATACTCTTATTTAAAAAATATGTACATAAAGTGCCACCATGAACATCCTACTAATCTCAGTCATGTAAGGTACCATTCTCACCCCATCTCACAAATAAGAAAACTGGGGTACAAGGTTCAATCAACCAAGGTCACACAACTAACAAGTTTCAGAGCTGAACTTGAAGCTAGGTCATCTGACTGCAGAGTCAGTGCTCGTCAGACCCCAGCCATACTGAGTTTACCCAGATTCCTTTGCCACTGACTAGGCTATGAACTAGAGAGTTATCTTTGTCATTTTACAATGATGCTTCACTTATTCAAGATTTTTCCTCCATTAAAAAAAAACAAACAAACCTATTCCTATCTGCCAACGACCATATACAACTTACTTTCTGCTCTGTATTGATTTTTAACCAGAGAAGGGAAAATAAGCATGAAAGATAAGAAATGGATTGTCAACGCTGGAATGAAAGCAGTCAAGTATGGGCAAGGTGGAGCGCTAAGTTCAGATATTTATAGATTAAATCAAAGTGGTGGTTGTATAAACTGAAAAACAACAACAAAAAACCCGAGACTCATGAAAACACATAGGAGCTGAAAGCCATTTTCAATCACGCTGAAGAATTATTCCACACGAGAGCAATTCCAAGGCTTGACTTTTTTCCCTTTGGTTCAGGCGGCCAACTGTAATTAAATTCCACTAACAAACCTACCGAGTTGAAGTCAACAGATGCCCAGTGAAAAATCAAGGCAAACAAATAACCTTACCTGCAGACGTGTGTTTGAACTTTTCACTTTTCTTCTTCCTCCATTTCCAAGGCTTGAAGATCCTCCCCAGGTTGGCAAACTTACTTCTCCTCCGGATAGGTGGGGTGTGGGTGCCTGGGACGAGGGAGTCAGATCGCATGGCCGCCAGCCTCTCCACTTCCTCAGCTTGTTTTCCAGAGAAGGAGATGGAAAAAGGAGAAAGAAAAGTGTTAAAACGGGAGCCTCACAGATGGCCAACGTTTTCCATGGTTACAGATAACAGAAACCACATGACCGAACTTCCGTTTCTCTTTTTGCCTTTTGGAATGGAAGTCATACCAACGTGTGCTAAAGGCTGGCGACAGTCAGCCAAAGCCTAGGGGATCTGGAGCACCCAAAACGGATTTGGCCAACCTTAACCTAGGCTCGAGAAGGAGGACGAGGAGGAGCAGAGCCCTCCTGACACAGAGACTCCCAACAAGGCCAGGACAGGGCGTGAGAAGAGTCAGATGACAGTCAGTGTAACTACTGGTCCAGCACTTTCTCAAGTAAGACTTGGCAGACGCTGTCACTATAACACCGTCTGCTGAGAAAAGAGGGAGAAAACATTTACCAACCGTCCGTTCCAATGTCAACATTTTACACCACCCACGACACTCTTTCCTAGGATGATGCTTCACCCAGACGGGCAGTAGCACTAGACTCTATTGAATGAGTGGTTCCACCTTAAAATCCAATTGTGTTTTCAGAATCACACTTCAGTAGATCTTATAATTACTTTAATTCCTCTAGGTCTTTTTGTTCCTGGTGCTTCGCTTTAATAAAAAAATTCTTAGAAACAGAGTTGAGAGTGACATTAGGTACCATCTAGACTCATCCCAACAACTTGACATTTGAGGACATGAAGACCTTCAAACTCATAATGCCTCAGGGACCCTTTCTTAAGGGCCACAATCACTCTAACCCCTTTTATCACTTGGGACAAAACTCTTTTCCAGTGTACTTGAGCATCTATAGATCTCAGGGAGGTAAAGAGAAAGTAACCTCGTTGGCAAAATCAAGGCAGACGGGAGGGACCTGCCTTTCCAGAAAGTCCAGTTACATCTAGAGCTGAGGCCAACACAGAACCACTCTGCTGAGCCTCTAACATAATCCTTCAGAAAAACTCCTGGACTTCACAACACAGGCTGATCTCTAAGCTCGGTCTTATAGCCTGATGTTCTACCTGCTGTCATCCAGTATGGTTTGAAGTCAGGAGATTCAATTATTCAACAGAAAGAGAGAGAACAGCATTGAAACATATACACTGCCATGTGTGAAGTAGATACCCAGTGGGAATTTGCTATATGATGCAGGGAGCTCAAAGGGGACATATGTATGCCTATGGCTGATTCCTGTTGATATATGGCAGAAACCAATACAATATTGTAAAGCAATTATCCTCCAACTTAAATAAATGGAAAAAAAAAAACAGACCTATATATGGGACCTCAACCATGTGCCAGGCAGTGTGCAACAGTGACAGATGATGGCAGGTTGGTAAGGGCTGTGGGCAAGACTGAAAGGAAGTGAATGAATTTTAGAGACGTCTGGGAAGCCAAGTCAACAGGACCCAGGACTGACTGGGTGGTTGAGGGGGAGGAGGCAGATCATTCCTGATGCCCCTTGGATCATGTCAGTGGAATGGCCCCCTCCATTCATGGAATCAGGGAACACTGTTGGGGCATCAGTTTGGGGGACAGTGGTGAGCACCCAACGACTTCAACACGCTGCATAGCGAAAGCACTTAACCCTTTGATTACAGGGTTCTGCATGGGGACCCCTCTCTTCCATCACTGTCTTACGTGACCACTCAATAGTGACCAGATACTGATCTTTCCTGGAGCAGATATACCGAAGAACTGGACATGGCTGGGCAGCGTCTAGAGGAGAAGACGGTGGCATCAGTGTGGAAAATTCCGCTGTCGGGGGAAACTGCCAGATTCAATGGAGGCAAAGAGGACAGAGGGGCAGACTCTTCTTCATCGCTGGAGAAGACCCCAGGGTGTGCCATTTGGAGCTGGATTTGAGAGAAGGAACCATTCTCCCTACATAGGGAGGAGGAGAAATGGATCTCTGGAAGGAGAAAGAGACCCAAAAGGAACAGAGCGGGCTGAAAGAATATGGCATTGCCTGGGAGCTGTAAGAAACCCAGGTAACCAGCGGAGTCAGCTACACTGGGTGAGACGGGGAGTCAGTGCTGAGAGGTGGGGATGGGTCTGGAGCCAGACTCTGCAAGCCTTCGGAAAACTGGGTGTTTGGGTTTCATCCTATTTGCAGAAGGAGACGGGTGGGAATCTGAAAATGGGAATTGACATTATCACATTCAACGAATACTTCCGGAATGCTCACTGTGTACCAGACACTTGGGCTGTGTCAGTAAACAGGAGATAAAAAATGATCTGATAAAAATACCAGTGTAGGCTATGACGGAGCTTACACTGGAGGGTAGGGTGGAGGGCAGACAACACACAGCAAAACTTAGTAAACCACCCAGCATGCTGGGAGATGGCTGCTGGAGGGAGAAAAAAAAGGCAAGTATGATAAGTAAATGATACCAAGAGTGTCTGGGTCGGGGAGGGACTCAGTTTTAAATAGCCTGATTGAGAAGACATACGACCAGGACACAATCAGATCTGTTTCCGAGAAATATAGTGACAGCCAACGGCATCTTGAACTCGAGTGTGAAAAGACAGGTGGTGGAGCCTAACAAAGGAGGCCAGCAGACACATCTGGAGGGCAGTGACAGAAGGGACACGGAGAAAAGATGTGATCCAGCAGAGAGAGAATCAGCACATCATGGTAATTTTCTAGATCCACATGGGGGAGGACAAGAAAGCAAGAACGAAGTTTTCTCTTCTCATGACCAGGGAGATAATGAAGACTTTACATGTTTTAATGAACTCTGACTAGAAAGGAAAGAAGCAGAAAAGGATGGCTGCTCAAGGACAAGGGCTTTGAAACCAAATAATGAAGTCTTTTTTTTGTTTGTTTTTTTCCTTTAGGGAGTCGGGTTTTATTTCTTAAGCTCATGGAGAACTGCTGAAGAAAGTTTGTCAGGAAGGGATGGGAAGACAGGATCACGTTACTAGGCTGAGCAAGCAAGCACCAGTGGAGAGCAAGAGACGGACGACGCAGGGAAGAGATTGAGAAGTTTGTGAAACAGGGTTCTTAGGGAGAAAGTGGGATCAAAAGTACTTCAGAAATTAGTCATCAAAGACTTTACTCTGAGCTACGAACATCTGAACCGAGGTCTGTGATCACAAATGGCACGGATCAGATGTGAGCCTCAGGAAGAAGAATCTGGCAGCAATGGATAAAGTGGATTGTGACTGAAGAGACAAAGATAAAGATGGAGGAGACTTTAAGTAAGTCTGGGCTACACAGAGGCTGAGCAGACTGGTTAAAAAAAAACAACTGCAATGAGGAAATAGAAGCCGAACAGTGTAAGTAAACAGCCTCTGGAGCAATACTGATTTTGGAAATTATTCTCTTTAAAGGGTACCAGCTGCTTGCGTTGGTACCCTCTTGAGCATGCTAAGTCACTTCTATCATGTCCGACTCTCTGCAACCCCATGGATTGTAGCTCACCAGGCTTCTTGTCCATGGGATTCTCCAGGCAAGAATACTGGAGTGGGTTGCCACGCCCTCCTCCAAGGGATCTTCCCGACCCAGGGATCCAACCCAAGGCTCATGTTTCCTGCACTGCGGGTGGATTCTTTACCACTAGAACCATCTGAATGCCCCCTCAACAATGCCCAACAGCTGGGAAGAGGCACACAGTGACAACTGTGGGAAGCCACAGCTAGGAGGTTTTGAATCCAGGATGGAAACCAGCTCAAGACAGTCTGGTGACCTGATTCGCACAAGATCACTTTCTCTTTTGTAGCCATCACCTTTTAAAAGCTTCTTACCTTAGCTGATAATCTCAGCTTGCCCAGATTTTGCACCTACCTTCCTAGTCTCCTGCCTTCAAACTTACATGTTAAACTGTTGCTAGATTACTTTTCTCAGAAATTTCCAATGGCTCCCCATAGAGTAGAAAGTTCTGGTTTCTTGCTTTGCCCTTCAGGAATCTCCGTCTGAGTTCCTGCCCAGAATGATCTTCTAGTACTTCTCTATACAGACTCTGCAGCCCAAATGAAACACTGCCTGGACCCAACAGACTTGGGGAGTGGGGGTCAAACCACTGAAATTCTATGCAAAATTTCTTGTCTGTTTGAGTATCTCCATTTGGCTGGAGGAGTTCTCATCGTTTGAGTCTCCAAACAGTCTAAGACACGAGAGGTAAGAAATTTAAAGCATCCAGGGGCTTTCCTGGCGGCTCAGAAGTAAAGAATCCACCTGTGAAAGCAGGAGTCATGGGTTCGACCCCTGGTCTGGGAAGATCCCACGTGACTCAGAGCAACTAAGCCAAAGCGCCACAACTACTGAGCTTGTGTCCAGAGCTCGGGAGCTGCAACTACTGAGCCCACATATCACAACTACTAGAGCCCTAGAGCCTGTGCTCTGAAACAAGAGAAGACACTGCAAAGAGAAGCCC
>NW_024070195.1:8503001-8624826 GCF_014754425.2 Oryx dammah | reverse complement strand
TTGCCTAACTGTTATGGGTAACCCCGGACCCCCCCCCCCCCCCCCGCAAAAAAAAACCCACAGCAAAAAAAACCAGATACGGGTTATTCAGGATTGCCACGGAGTTAGCTCTCATAGTTGGTGCTTCCTAATGGTCTGTTCAGCCAGTAAATGAATGAGGGCACTGACCCCACTCATTCACACCATCTTGAGAGGTATGAAACTCAGCATCCCTATTCAACTCAGAAAAATGCACCGCGAGGACCAAAAAGCTCTTTCACAATCACAACTTCCAGAAATGAATAAAAATCATTCTGAAATTACCATGCTAAAATAATTATAAGAAATTAGGAGTGCCTTTGAAAAATTTAGAGTGGAAAAGAGCCGACAAAACATTACAAAGGCCTAATTATAACTCCATCGTTAAATGAATCCTTATGAAGTATATTATTAAATCCAAGATGTTCAGTCCTTAAGTCTAGATTTATGTTCTAATCATCACACGACTTCTTCCCCCCTGTTCATCTGATGGAAGGGGCTAGCTCTCAACCTGTTTTGCCCCTAGACAATGACCTTGGAAGGCTTAAAAGTGAAGAAAGAGACCAACTCGGAACACAGTTTGAGGAGGAAGAAAAACAAGAAAACAGAACAAGGCTCAGAATATAGTGGCCTCTGTCCAACCAACCCCAGGGACAGGAGTGAACGGGATGGAGCCGAGTAGGTGAGAAAGGTCTGTTTACGAAAACAGCCTTCTTTTGAGACACATCAAGAAAAGGCTGCTTCGCCCAAGCCCGCTGCTCTCAAAGGTGGCTTCCTCTTGCTGCTGAGAGAGGAGACAGCTGTCTGGAGAAAGTGCTCACTGAGACACAAATCAGCTCAAATGTCAACGGCCAGAGCTGAGAACACTGACCCCCGCAAGGTGGGAAGTGGGCAGCTGAGCTCATTCAGAGGGCTGAGGGAGGAGGGGAGGCTTGGCTCTCTGGGGTCTTCCCTGAGCATCTATCAAAGACCCCCTCCTAATAGACCAGGTGGACTGGGCTCCCTTTCAGGACATGACTGGGATGGATTGGCTTTATCAGACAGTGGGGCCTGTCTGGGAGGAGGTGGCTTTTCATTCTCTTTAACAAAGCGGGAGACAAAACACCTGATGGATGCATGATTTTAACACATTATTGACCAGGGGATTTTTGCAGAAGCTAATGCCTGTGGCTGGTGATTTGTTCTGTAAGTGAATATTGATACAGTCCGGTCAAAAACGTTCAGGGTAACAGATACCTAAGCATTAATACCTCTCTGGTCAATACGTTGTTAATTACCAAGAACCCAAGTAGTTGTGTCTGTGTGTGCTCTGGAGTCACACACCACCACCCCAACCAGCTCCCCGGGGTGGCCAGGCTGCTCCTGGTGGGCTCTTGGAGCCTGTGGGGGATGGGGCACAGCAGGGCACTTCAGCGGGCATTCCCTTGCGTTGGTTATTTCTCATGGTGGCTCAGCTTTCAAAAGGCTTATCAAAAGGAAGCACCAGCTTTGGCATCCTGCTGGCCTAGAATGTGTTAGTCATTCAGGGTCCCCCTGAGAAGTCTGGACAGAAGGAAGACACAGTGTCTGTGTTGTCTGATGTCTAGACAATGGACGAGGCAGAAGGGCCAGGACATCTGGGGCCTCCACTCTAGATCTCTCCACGTGCCAAGTGCTCTTGGAATTTCTGAACAACTTGAGAGGCTCCCAGGTTGGACTCTTGCTTCTCAACCCAAAGCGAACCCCAGAAGAGAGTGCTTAAGTAGCAGGATCTGGGAATATTCACTTCCCCTTCTAATAAGATTGCAAGGGGTTCTGTTTTCATGACCTCTCACCAGCCTAGGAATGGGAGCCCAAGATGGGGGTGGAGAGCTGTCAGTCAAGTACACTGAGCTGCCCAGGGCACAAAACTGCCACTTTTCTGCCTCAGGCAGGGTGACCTTTGCTTACAGCCGCAAAACAATGTCACACAGGTCCCTGGCCATTTAGGAAGTGCTCAACGACTATCGCTTTCCCCTTTTAAAAATGCAATTTCAGTTCCAAGAGACACCTTATCACAGGGACATGAAGAGTGGTTATGAAGCATCAGGCATAAGAGGGCCGTGGTTTCCCTTTTTCACTCCAAAACTATCATAGCACCATCTCCTTTAGAGGCCAGATCTCTTTTGAAGAGTTTCTATCCAACCTAGGACTGATCTGTGTTAACTACCAGGTGTGTTTAAAATAAACAAGAGTGATGCATTTTTATTCTAAAAATCAGGACCCACTGCCTAGTTCCAGGAGGTGCTGAATGGGAGGACTGGGCATTAGAGGGGGCAGCCATGAAGGTGAATGGAGGCTCCATTGCCGAGAAAAGGTCGCCTGGTTTAGGGGACACACGGGAGCCTGTAAGGGCTGGGAGGCAAAGCAGAACTGCCACATTGCCCAAGGAGCGCCTAAAGGGTTCAGTGCAAACACAAATGTGATTCCTGAAAACACGCCAGGGTTAACATCGCTGAGGACAAAGATCTGTGGTGTCCACACCTCTTCTCGCTCTAGCCTTCCCTGACCTTCACTGCCCTTACATGTCCTTCCACCCTCTATGCACCACCTGCCTCTTCCTCATCCCTCACCAGCAAGTCAAAGATGGATTCAATATTAGAATTAAGGTACAAGCACTGATTCAGGCGTGTGCTGTGTGCTTAGTCTCAGTCGTATCTGACTCTTTGCAACCCCATGGACTGTAGCCCTGCTGGCTCCTCTGTCCACAGGGGTTCTCCAGGCAAGAATACTGGAGTGGGTTGCCATACCCTCCTCCCAGGGATCTTCTCAACCCTGGGATTGAACCCAGGTCTCCTGCACTGCAGGCGTATTCTTTACCATCTGAGCCACCAGGGAAGCCCATGAATACTGAAGTGGGTAGCCTATTCCTTCTGACCCAGGGGATCTTCCTGACCCAGGAATCCAACTGGGGTCTCCTGCATTGCAGGCAGATTCTTAACCCACTGAGCTACTAGGGATGAACACAGCTTCACTGAACAAAGGCTCTCTCTGTCTTAATCCAAAGGCTGGTTAATCTGAGTGATGCAGGCTCCACTGAGGAGGGGACAGAGCTCTGGAGCCCCTTGGCTACTGACACACAGGTGGCTTCCTTCTCTACCTGGGACTCCCTAAAGGAAAAGCCAATCATATGCCCACAAACTTCACCCCTACTCCAGATCCAACCATCACACACCGCTCAGCCACTGTGCCTCTGGAGAGACAGAAAAATGTTTATATTTAGAAAGCAGCTAATCGATAATCCTGTTACAGGAAGGGTATTCTTCCCAAGGAAAGAACCAATAAGGGTGCGCCTTACAGTCCTGAGGGCTAGAAGCAGATAGAAAAAGTCAATTAGGCTGCATGTACCCAGGCCAATGAAAAAAAAAAGTGAAAGTCCGTTGCTAAACCGTGTCCAACTCCATGTGATCTCATGGACTGCGGCCTACCAGGCTCCTTTGTTCATGGAATTTCCCAGGCCAGAATACTGGAGTGGGTTGCCACTTCCTTCGACCTCGAGTTCGAACCTAGATCTCTAGCTTGGGAGGTGGATTCTTTACCACTGAGCCAGTGCCAGGCACTGGCCAACTTCCCTTCTGGCTCCAGAGATTTCTGTCTGGCAGGGGGCCGTCCCACCCACTGGCGGGAGCTGGTCTTAAAGGGCTTTCCCAGGCTTGCCACTGTCTTCAGCACTCTGAACAGCCACCCTTTACTGGCACCTTGGCAAAGGCACACCAGGACGCTATGACAACAGGAGGAGGAGACAGGGGAATTCATGGATCCCGTGGGACCAAAGATGGCTCAGGACATGTTTGTGTTAATCTGCTCTTGAAGCAGTAGTTGAAATCCAAGAGGAACAGGAGACTATCCCTAAATCCTAGGCCCTAAGATGTACTTTTGAAGATGAAAAGAGGGTAGCTTTACTGGTTCTGAACTTTAGAGGTCATTGTATAAGCAGCTATATGACTAACATGAACTCTGCAGGCTCTGAACAGGATATGAGTTCCTTGTAACAGGAAGAGAGATTTTAATCAGGAGGTGCTTCGTGAATGACGACCATGACGGTGATGATAACAGCATTATAACAGTGCCCAGTTTTTAGACACAAAGTCAGCCAGGCACTTAACCTAAGCCCTCGATACATAACACCTTACACAATCCTCACATTAACCTTATGAGTTACTGTTGTTATTCAATCTCCACTTTACAGGTGGGAAAATTGAGAAACTGATGAATAGGAAGCTGTGATTCTCAGCAAAGAGAAACCCAGGCTTTCAATGAAGAGTTGTCTATTTTCAAGAATACCTTCCCACACTATGAAAATCTGGCTCTTCAAATCTCTATGTTAGTGACTAATATAATAGGGCTTCAGTGATGAGGGAGAAAACAAGCTTCTTTTTGAAAAGGCTACAAAACAGATGCCAGTATAAGTTAATCTAGAGAGCATATTAAAAAGCAGAGACATTACTTTGCCAGCAAAGGTCCGTCGAGTCAAAGATATGGTTTTTCCAGTAGTCATGAGAGTGAGAGTTGCCCCATAAAGAAAGCTGAGTGCTGAAGAATTGGTGCTTTAGTCCTTTGGACTGCAAGATCAAACCAGTCAATCCTAAAGGAAATCAGTCCTGAATATTCACTGGAAGGACTGATGCTGAAGCTGAAACTTCAATATTTTGGTCACCTGATCCCAAAGAACTTACTCATTGGGAAAGACCCTGACACTGGGAAAGACTGAAGGCAGGAGGAAAAGGGGACGACAGAGGATGAGATGGCTGGATGGCATCACTGACTCGACAGACATGAGTTTGAGCAAGCTCCGGGAGTTGATGATGGACAGGAAAGCCTGGAGTGCTGCAGTCCATGGGGTCACAAAAAGCTGGACACGATTGAGCGACTGAGCTGAGCAAAAGAAAAGTGATGTCACTGGTCTTATCCTGCTGCTGCTGCTAAGTCGCTTCAGTCGTGTCCAACTCTGTGCAACCCCATAGACAGCAGCCCATCAGGCTCCACCATCCCTGAGATTCTCCAGGCAAGAACACTGGAGTGGGTTGCCATTTCCTTCTCCAATGCATGAAAGTGAAAAGTGAAAGTGAAGTTGCTCAGTCGTGTCCAACTCTTAGTGACCCCATGGACTGCAGCCTACCAGGCTCCTCTGTCCATGGGATTTTCCAAGCAAGAGTACTGGAGTGGGGTGCCATTGCCTTCTCCAGTCTTATCCTAAAATGTCATAAAACATACGCATATATAAAATGCACATGCATATAAGCAAACATACCCTGGAGGATACCCAGCCAAAGTCACTAGGACACGCAGAACCAGCAGGATGTTCTCCATGAAGCCCTTGTGCCCCAGGCTACAATTAGGAGCTCACAGTGTGGCCTGAAATAGACTCAGATCTGCTTTACTTAGAAAAGGCTATACACAGTGTATGGTGGTAAGAATCTCAGTTTTGAAACCAGGAGGATGTGGGTTCAGATCTGGAATCTACTGCCTACTAGCTGTAAGATAAGGGTTCTTTTTGGCTTCTGGGCAGGAGGTCTGCGTTTCCTGATTTTCCTCCAGAGAATCGCCTCTCCACTTCCAGTCCTGGCAACTCAGGAAAGTGCGATCTCACTCCTGAGGCCAGAGGCGGGCACGTGACCCAGCGCCAGCCAATAAGAACACTGCATTCTCCACCCACCTTCCTACCCGTAGTCATTCATTCAGGGATGAGGAAGTTAGCCCCGCCAGGCAATGAGACTAAATTATGGATTTTGTTGGGGCTATTGACAGGCGCTCTCAACTGGGATTGCCTATTAGGCCCTAAGCCTGGTCAACGCAGGGGCCATAAATTTTAAAACCTTCTCTCAGACTTGGTTAAATATTAAAAAAAAAAAAAAATTTCTAGGGCGCAATGGTAATTCACATGCTTTGGAAGAAAACAATTCTATTAAGTCGAGTACTTTCTATTTTCAGAGTTCTGTGCTGAGAGGATATTCACATTCCAGGATCACAGACAGCCAATGGACAAAGAACATTGCTAGCAGACTAGACAGGAGAGGAATTTAAATTTATAGAAGTGTTTCTATTTATTGGGATAGTAGATGTTATCCACAGAATTCTTCCTGAGATAGTCAAAACAAAGTTCCTGTTTCATCTCCCAGGAATCTGACCTTCAACCACCAAAGAATGTAACAACTACAAAAACATTCTATTGTTCCTTTAATCTACAAATTTGTGCTGGGAATGGAACCTTTGCACTTAAATCATAAAAGAACTCTCAATCTTTTGTTAATCCAAAGTGACAATCTAAATAAGGTAAATTCTGTGCTCATCCTAAAACCTCAGATCCTTGGGTCCCATGCTCTTCAATAAGTAGATAATGCCACTCACAGCTTCAAATTAGACCTCAACGACACCTGGTTTCTCCTGCAGGGGTCAGCAAACTCTTTCTGTAAAGCCAAATCATAAATATGTATGTTCAGTTGCTCAGTCTGTCACGACTCCTTGTGACTCCAGGGACTCCAGCCCACCAGGGTCCTCTCTCTGTCCATGGGATGCTCCAGGCAAGAATACTGGAGTGGGTTGCCATGCCCTTCTCCAGGGGATCTTCCCAACCCAGGAAGATCTTCCCAATAGAACCTGCATCTTCTGTGTCTCCTGCACTGGCAGGCGGGTTCTTTACCACTGTGCCACCTGGGAAGCTCCAATATGGGCCATTCACTTCTGCTGCAAATACTCAATTCTGCTGCTGCAACGTGAAAGCAGCCTCAAACAAACGTACATAAGTGGACATGGCTGTGTTTCAAAGACTCTTATTTACCCAAACAGGCCGCCAGCCTTTGGGACCATGTCAACCCTTGCCCTGTAGCATGCAGTTGCTGGTAATCTTTCCGCCATCTCGAAGGAAGAGCCCGCCTGAGGACTGAGCCAACAGAGAAGAAAATAAAAGGTTGAGAGACGTATTGCTCAGGTTAGCCCCTGAATCACTTGGGTCCTGGATCCAGCCATGCCTGAAACTAGTCTAAACCCAGACCAATGAATTATATGAACCAATGAATTATCCTTTTCACTTAAGCCAGGGTGGGTTGGGTTCACTTTCACTTGCAACCATAAGAGTTCTAACAAATTAACTGTGTGATCACCAGCTTGCTCTCCTATAAAACAACAATATTGACTTGCAAGGATTAATAGGTATGTACTTAAAAGCACTTGTAGTACTTAAAAGTCAGGCAGACCACCTGGCCAATGAGGGTTCCTCTAGGGGTACAATTCCTTACCTCTTCACCTTAGGATGTCCCTTAAGGAATTAGATGATTTTTTTTTTTTTTTTTGAGTTTTGGAGGCTCTGAACTATGCTGAAACACTCCAGGTTGATGTAAGAATCAACTGAAGTAAGTACCAGTGCAATTTATTAAATCACTGGTTTGCATCTTAAACCTGTTGAACCAGAATATGAATGTACAATAAGCAGCCCAGGGATTTCTGATGCCAGGGTCCTGAGAATCACACGTGAAGAAACAGACTAGATAGGGAATTCCTACAGAAACCTAGAATCCTACTCCCATCTCCCAAGTTAAATCTATAGCCTTCAGGAGGCTGGCTAAGGAGGACCATCCCTAGTGCAGAAAACTAAGTGATGCTTCAGTACCATCAGCCAGCCCCCAAATCCTCAAATCACTAGAATTTTTTGCTTGCATACTAAGTCATGTCCCTATAGACCCTATAGACCACAGTCTGCCTAGCTCCTCTGTCCATGGGATTCTCCAGGCAAGAATACTTGAGTGGGTTGTCATGCCCTCCTCCAGGGGATCTTCCTAACCTAGGGATCAAACCCATGTCTCTTAGGTCTCCTGCACTGGCAGGCAGCTTCTTTACTACCAGAACCACCTGGGAAGCCCAAGATGCTTAATGTTCATGGAGTGCTTTCTTCTTTCCAAGCACTTTTACCTCTGTCATCTCATTAGATTTTCAAAACCTCCCCTTTAGGCAGGTAGGGCACCAAATTTCCTAACTTTGTTTCCCTGCAATGATGATTAACATCCTATTTTCTCAAATATCACAATTTAGCCTTTCTGAGACCTAAGAGGGTCCATGACAAATGTTTTAATTCTTTATTTCCCAAGCTTAATTTAATCACAAATATCGTTGTTTGGTGTTTCCTGGTGGATCATGATTTCGGTCTCATCAGAGACTAATGTTCATGAGAACAAAGTTTGCAAAATGCCAAGGCAGTGTCTTTTAAATATCCCCTTTCATTGTTGCAAGAAGTTAAGACATTGAGGGGTCAACTGACGCCCAGAATGCAGCAGCTCAGAGGAATTAAAGTGGCCCAGGGCTTCTGAGTCTAGAGACGGTCAACTGTCTTGCACATCTCTTATCTACTGGATGGCTCGAGAATGCTCAAGACCAGGCTGTGTAGGTTATTGATTCATCTATTTTCAAACAGTCTTTCCCTCCATTAATACCGTCAAGGTTCACACACTTCTCGACATTTTTCCTTCCTAGAGCTCATTCTCGGAGAAGGCAATAGCACCCCACTCCAGTACTCTTGCTTGGAAAATCCCATGGATGGAGGAGCCTGGTGGGCTGCAGTCCATGGGGTCACTAAGAGTCGAACACGACTGAGCGACTTCACTTTCGCTTTTCACTTTCATGCATTGGAGAAGGAAATGGCAACCCACTCCAGTGTTCTTGCCTGGAGAATCCCAGGGACAGCGGAGCCTGGTGGGCTGCAGTCTATGGGGTCGCACAGAGTTGGACACAACTGAAGTGACTTAGCAGCAGCAGCAGAGCTCATTCTAAGATCTCATAAGAATAGTCACTCAGTTATTACTGAATACAGGATGACAGACAGCCTTAGGAAACCTCACATTCCACTGAAAAGAACCATTTCTTGAGTCTACTTTCTCTTACGCTCAGATTTCTCATTCTCTTCCTCTGATGATGTTAGTTTCCCTATTTGCCTCCCATTAGTTCACAGATCAGCCCCTCAGCACCATTTGTCATTTGTGCAGCAATTGTGTGAAATCTAAACGTACCTCTGGAAAAAACACTTTAGCAAGAATGTTGCTTCCTTGCTAAAATATGTTTTCATTCCCTTTCCCTGTGTGTGTAATTCATCAGTAGCTCTAACTTGGGCCTTGACCATTACTCAGAAAGTAAGAAATTTTGCTTATATATTTTTTGAGACTTTCACAGGGAATTCTTAATTTCACTTGCTTCAGAAAACAGACATTAAGTGCCATTAGTCTTTTTTTCACAGGTAAATGTCCTATTTTGTTTGTCCTCTCAGTAATTTCTTCGGGAACCTTTTATTCTTCTTCTCCAAGAAAGACATTCCATTTTTAAAGAGATCTCAGCAAGAAAAGTCACTAGTTCATTTTCCCCCATAAGGTGAGAATTCACATTTAATTTAGTTTATTTTAAAATTCTTATTATTTTTTCATATGACTACATATATTGACCTCAGAGCCTTAGAATTTGGACTCTGAAACCACAGTCTAAGTGCCAGATGTCAGTTTGCTTTGGGACAATGGGCAAGTTAATTAACCTCTCATAATTACATTTCCTTCATTGCAAAATGGGGATAATACCTACCTCTCTGGTTATACAATCGTTATATTAACACATATAATGAGTTTAACGTATTAAACTCTAGAATAATAACTGGCACTTACTGTGTGTTCATTACGTACTTCTTAACTTCAAGTTAAGTTTGAATGAATTTGAATGATTTGCTCTGTGACTCTGAATTCATTCTTGGCTTCATTTGAAACTCATCTGAAGGTAAGGAAAGACGGAGGGCTGCTAGGTCTTAGCTGGAGGGTAGCAGAAAGCAGAGTTAATCACTATCAAACAGGACTCCTGATCCAGAACAAGGAAGCTAACTGGACAGTACCAGGTCTAAGGGGGAAGCCTCAAGTTCCTGAAGTTGAATCATTAGAATTTTGACAGACTATGTCAACCATTCTCTCCCCCACCCCCACTTTACTTGCAATAAGTGATTTTAATTGATAAGCATCTTTTCAGTTTGCCTTTGAGGTTATATAATAAAACTTATCATCACTAAATTAACTCTAATTGTGCTAGTCTCTCTCCCCTTTCCAAAGTTGTCTAGGCATTAAAGGATAAAGCATCAGGTCTGGGAAAGGAAAAAAGGGATGTCATAAGATACAGACCGAGCTCAGGCCTCTCTCCTGTCTGTCCCTTCTGGCACCTGAAGAAGCACCAACGCCTGTGAGCTTGTGAAGTTACAATGTATTAACTCAGCAAACATTCATTACGCATGCATCATACAACTCAAGTCGTGGGATGGGGATTTAAGGAATGAGAAGATGAAGTTCCTACTCTAACATCCTAAAATGAAAAGTATCCCACAAAAGCAAACCCTATTCCATTTTTAGAGGAATCTGAAATCAATATGGACATATTAAAGCATATACAGAATCAGAGATAATAGAAATTCCTTGCTCTGTGTGACAGAATCATCTTAAAGGTCATTATCTAGTGCAAAAATGTCATCTATTTCTGGGCTCAAACTCAAAATATAAAAAGCAGAGCAACACTCACAGATAATTTCTGACCACCCTAGATTTTAACAGGAAAAAGGGCTTACTTGCTTTTATCTGTACCTGAATCTCCGGGTACAACAAGCTACGGTATCTAAAATGCCCTGCTATCTTTGCATTCAGTTTCTTATATGATCATGGCAACTAGTATCTGAATGATAGAGCCATTCCCTTAAATGCATGAGGCACCTCAGGCGGAATCCTCGTTATATTATAAATAAGTCAAAATAGTGAGGACCAGGCAGGTTAACGACATGAACTGCTGTCCCCACCAATCACTCTGATTTATCAGACAGCATTCCTGGATAGAATGTCCAAGTATTCCTTGGACAGTGCACGAGTTCAGCAGATACCAGGCAACACTGATGAGACATTTTGCTGCAGAGCTAATCAAATATCAGTCCTGGATAGTCTGAAATTGATTCTGAAAGCAAAGGAAAGCTTTGCCATTGAAATGCAAGATGTGTAGAAAAATTCACACTTCCTGATTCTGAACCTAACAAAGCAATGGAAAATCTTAACTGGTTTCAAGATTTTCTCATCCAAAATACAGAAATCTACTGTGTGCAAGAGGAGTTAATGGTCATTCTCACAGCAACAATTTGAACAATGTTTTATCATTTATTAAGCACTTGCCTTTTATCACATCATATCCCTACAGCAAGCCAACAAGAGGTAAAGTGAATATTTTATTGCCATTTCACAAAAGAGCAAATTGACAGTGGCAGAGATGGCTGGCTGCCTGGTTTCCCTTCCTCTTTAGTGAAAGCTTCTTGGGGTTTTGCCCAGCTGAAGACTGTTTCCTAGGCTCCTCTGAGGATAGGTGTCGCTACATTATCAAGCTTTGACTTGAGCTATAAGCTAAAGTGTTGCAAGCAAATCCTGGGAAATCTGCTTGAAGGGAAGGGATGTGCCATTTCTTTGGTCCACTTTTCTCTTCATCCAATTTCATGAAGCAAAGATGTGATGATTGGAGCTTGGCAGCCACAATGAAGACAAAGGCCACCTCCTCATAGTAATGAAGGAGCAGTAAGCTAGGTGGCACCATGGTCCTTAAAATCTTTGCAGAGCCATCATACACAGTAGCTTTGAACTGATTGCCTCTGCACTTTTCTGTAAGAGATAAATAAGACCCGATCTTGTTTAGTCACTACTATTGAGTTTATGCGGAGAAGGCAATGGCACCCCACTCTAATACTCCTGCCTGGAAAATCCCATGGACAGAGGAGCCTGGAAGGCTGCAGTCCATGGGGTTGCTGAGGGTTGGACACGACTGAGCGACTTCACTTTCACTTTTCACTTTCATGCATTGGAGAAGGAAATGGCAACCCACTCTAGTGCTCCTGCCTGGAGAATCCCAAGGACGGTGGAGCCTGGTGGGCTGCCGTCTGTGGGGTCACATGGAGTCGGACACGACTGAAGTGACTTAGTAGCAGCATTGAGTTTATGTGTTTTACGCAGCTGAATCTAATCCCAATACAAAGAATAGCTTGCAGATGTGTATACAAACTATAGTGTTAAGTGGCAGAACATCGAGTAGTAACATACATATTCTCATTCCACACTCTCTGGTGGAATTTTAGAACCTTTCATAACCTGTTTCTTGGTTTGTAAAGGAACCAAATCCTTTCATGATTTTTAACACTAATATTCATTTTCAAAAGCCAAACTAGGGACTTCCCTGGCAGTCCAGTGGCTAAGACTCCATGCTCCCAAGCAGGGGGCATAGTTCAATCCCTGGTCAGGGAACTATGATCCCACATGCCACCCAGTGTGGCCAAAAATAAATAAATGAATAAAAAATAAAAAGCCAAACTTTACAAAGATGTTCTTCCTCCCTGCCCCCTTTCCTCTCTCTTCTATTGTATTTTTGTGTCTCTCAGATTTTTTGATTTAAATCATTAGATTTCCCAGGGATCAGCTCTCCCTAGACAATGTCACTTACTCTCGTGGCTTTAATTAGCATTGATAAGCTGAATATTTCTAAATTTATATTGCATCTGAGAAGGCTCTTCTAACAGACACCACATGTACTAGCTGTGTACCTCTAGCCAAGTTACTTAACTTCTCTGGGTCTCAGTTACCACATCTGTAAAATGGGGATAACAGCATCTACTTCATTGGGTTATTGGGAAAACTCAAGTTATTTTACACAAATAAAAGGCCATGAATGGCTCCTGAACCTACCCTCTATTGTTACTACTCTTCCTCTCCAAATAATATTTCACAGGCCTTTATTTAAGATGAATTATTTTTATCCTTGGTCTGCTCATTCTTCAGTAATGGCAATGCCAGTCACCTAACTGCTCAGGGAGAAATCCATGAGTCAGCCTTGACACCAAGGCTTCTGTCACCTCCCCTAGATCTAATTCATCACCAAAACAGGTCAAAACTACCTCTTAAATTATGTCTCAACTCTGCCCACCTCTCTCCTCAGGTCAGCCCATTTTCCACATCACCATCAGAGGTCCTTCACACAGCAGCCTGGGAAGCTCTCATAAACATCAATGAAAGCATGACACGGCTCTGCTCTAACCCCCAGTGAGTCATCCTGCTCTCAGGACAAGGCCCCAGTGTCTTCACATCAGCTCAGAGGGACCGTCCACCCGGCTCACTACTGGCTCCAATCCTGCTCATTTTTTGTTTTCTTCAAACACAAGAAACGCATCATTTCTGCATCAAGGCCTTTACACAGCCCATTGCCTCTGCCTGGATGGTTACTTGCTGCACTTCTGAATGCCAGTTTCCCCTTTAACAGAGAAGACTGCACCCCTTTCTGCCCATCTTCCTTCCTAACAGAACCCAGATCATCAAACTCGGCTGTCTACTTCTTTTCCATAAGATCACAAGCTTCCTGGAGGCTAGCCCCGTTCCCAGCATTAGTGGGTGGATCTCTGATCAGTTATTAAAGCGTGGGTAGCCCATGCTTTATTGAGCTATGTAAGGGGTGCCTATACAGGTGGTCAGGCTTCTAAGAACTGCTTCTTTGCTTTTAGAGAAAGATACCAGGAGGCGGTCCTATTTCTACCTCTGATCATGGTGGGCCTGTAATGTAAGGCCTGAACGTTTATAAGCATCTCACAACCAGCCTGGGAATGGAGTCCTGAAGCAAAAGAAGGCAGGGGAGAGAACCTCAGGGCAATGGATTTGGGCTTGAGCCTGTCATTTAAGGATTTATGATGTTAGGCAATAAATAATCTAATTATTTAAGGCCAAGATGTCCAGGGTCTTCCCTTATACTGCAGCCAGAAGCATCATAACTGACCTGTCCATACTAGAATCCTGGAGACCTGGGTTCAATCCCCGGATCTGGAAAAATCTCCTGGAGAAGGGAACAGCTACCCATTCCAGTATTCTTGCCTGGAGAATCCCATGGACAAAGGAGCCTGGCAGGCTGCAGTTCCTGAGGTTGCAAAGAGTCCAACACAACTGAGCGACTAACATTTTCACTTTCACTTTTCCATACTAAATAGAGAGCAGGGGCCATTTATGACACATGATCAATGAATATTTTTGAGTGAATAAATGAATGAACGTTTCTCAGGAAAAGATAATATAGGAAATATTATATATACCCAAACCAGAGTGTTTCCTGAAATGTTCAGAGTCAGGAAAAACAACTGTGGTTGAGACTCATTCTTTCTTTACTTGTAGGCAGAGCCATGGCTGGAGGTGGGGCTGTGGTGTAGGAGACGGGCCATTTCTAAGATGCAGGAAAGAAATGACACGGTGAATTCTCACATTTTCAGCAACTGACAGAAGAGAGGTTTTCATGTCTCTTAGAAGAGTTGTTTAGTTCTTAAGTGTTCTCCCAAATCTTCTGGAACTGAGACTTTGTTTCAACTCAGTCACTGCTTTTCACAAAAGTTTGTCCTATAGGCCAAATATAAATAAGAGATTTGCTGACCTAGATTGAGTTTCATACATTTTTGAAGGGTGACATCACAAGCTGAACTCCATTTTTCCATTTGCAACTCAACAGCATTAAAAACAGAGTAACTCTAACGGCCCAACCAGGAGGGATTAATTAAATTAAGGAACAATCATTGAGCAAACAACTGTGTGGCCATTAAATATAATGATGGACATCTCTATCAACATGAAAACTGCCATAGTTTCTTGTTCAGTGGAAAATAAATTGCCAAATATTTTATGTGGTATGATTTGATTTTTCTAAAAGAGAAGTTTTCTACTGAAAAATGGAAGTACAGTCTTTACAGACCAATAAAAAAACAAAAAACACACTGGCTGGTTAATAAGACATAGTTAAAACGAACTTTTGTCTTGGGGAAAATAATGTGAGTTTTTAATCTTAGCACTAAATTGACCACAAAAGCAAAGAGTAATTCAAATATATTCTAACTGTTATGCAAAGCTCAAAGCAAGCACTCTGTGCATCCTCTGAAGGTTATAGGGGTGTGTATGTAAATAGGAATTGCCTGAGACCTGGGGTAGATCCACTAAGCCGAAAGAAATTTGATACCACCGAGTCAATATTTTCACAGGCTTTCTAACATTATTTGCTATTTGTTGAACTATCCTTCAAGAAACATTGAGGGTAATTTCTTCATCTATTTCCTGTCTCTTTGCTCCCCAGAAAAGTAAATGTTTTTGCCATTCATACTGGCTCAAATGCAAATAAAACTGTTCTCTTTTATGCTTATTTAAAAATTCGATGCAGTTACAGAATTGAATGGGTCTGAGAAAGTCAACTCAGGAGGACAAGTCAGGTGAAAACAATACTTATTTGCAAATGGAGAAGACATAGGATATTTAAGTCTCACAAAGAAATCCTCTCTGTAACACTCAAGATACTCACAAGCACAACCCCAAAGCCAATAACAGGATTTTTAAAAAATATTATCAGGAGAACTCAGCTACATACCCACTGGGGGAGAAAAAAAAACAGCTGTTTATTTTTAGCTCTTTCTCAGCAATAACTGAACTTGTAAGATAAAATATGAGGGGAAGTGGTTTGGAGGGGAAAAATTCTATTTTAAGGACTTAAACAAAAATTCGTTTCCTCATCAAACCTTTTATGAATTCAATTCACCAACATTTATCAAAAATCTGCACTCTCTGCAGCTTTGTGAATTAGACCAAGAGGAGTCTCTGTTCTTCAGACATACTTGGAATACTGTAAGACACACAGGGTCATCTAATGACTTAGACAAGACATGGAGAAAACAATTTTCAAGTTTTCTTGAAGATAGGATCATGCAGAAATGTCAGCAGAAATATATCTTGGGACATTTTTCTCTCATATTCAGTATAAGGTACACACAATTTTATTTATTAAAAAACAAACTATCAATAGCACTTTGTTGGACATGAGGCAGACAAGTAAGTTCTATCTTTATAGCACCAAGAAAGTTCTTTTCTCAACAATTCAAACCAGATAAGTTGAAGCAGAATAAAAGTCAGATTTGTATGAATTAAGCTTCAAAACTTCTGACAGATTGAACCAATACCATATACAGGATTTTTCTGTCTGGTTCTGGGCTTGACCAACGATGTTCAGTGCAGAATGTATCTCTTTAATAAGTGGTAAATATAGGTGATGCTAGTAGTAAAGAACATGCCTGCCAATGCAGGAGACACAAGAAATGCGAGCTTGATCCCTGGATCAGGAAGATCCCCTGGAGGAGGGCATGGCAACCCACTCCAGCATTCTTGCCTGGAGAATCCCATGGACAGAGGCGGCTAGCGCCTGTAGTCCATGGAGTCACAAAGAGCTGGACATGACTGAAACGACTTAGCACAGCACAAACATAGATTAGGCCAAGAAAAATTTGACAAAATTATTCCCAAGCTATATAATGTCAGAAAAATAAATTCTTGGGTAATTATTCTACAGTATTAGGTAAAAATAATGTATTCCTGAATTCCTTTAACCTGATGCTGAACTCTGATATTGCATTAAACGAGTAGACTATTCCATAGGTCTCAGAATAGCAGTACAGAAAACTATATACCTGTTCTATCATAAATATTTTCAAGCCACAATCTTAAAACTGACACCTTTCTCAACACCCCCCTATAACATCCTATTACAGGTTAAACAACCTCATAATCATGCAGAACTTGATGTAAGATTAAGAAGTGCAAACAATGACTTCATTTTTCTTGCTACCTTTGCTTGGGCAATGGTGAGTTAAAAAGAAAGCTGATAGTTTTTGAAGCTTATTTTAAAGACATGAGTAATGTCCACACATGGTATGCACCCTAAAAATAAATGAACCTGCTTCAGGTGATATAACCAACATGCCAAAAATTACCTGGAAAGGTATCTTGGTAGACAGGTAAAACAATCCTTTTCTCACACACTCCAAAAGCCCGTCCCCTCCCAGCCGCACATGAAGGGGACTAAACCTTAGCTTTAAGGCTTTACTTTAGAAGGCTTTACCTTAAAAGCTAGCACCAACATGGGCATGGGGGAGAGACCAAAATATTGTACTGCTCTGCTTATTTAAAGGTTAAATGAAATCTGTTACAATTAAACTCACGGTGGACTTCTATCACTTTAGGATACAGTAATATTGTATGTCCTTCCGCTGTCCAGTACATGGATTTGCCTAAGCAGAAGACTTACTGTGAACGGGGAAGCAATAAACTATTCAAACTTTGGGTGTGCTCAGGTGACTTCGACTCTTTGCAGCCCCGTGGACTGTAGCCCTCCAGGCTCCTCTGTCCGTGGAATTTTCCAGGCAAGAGTACTGGAATAACTGCCACTTCCACTCCAGGGACTGTCCTGACCCAGATCTCGAACCCAAGGCTCTTGTGCCTTCTGCATTGCCAATCTGATTCTTTACCACTAGGACCACCTGGGAAGCCCCATTCCAATGTTAAGGGCCAAATGAGAAAAACATCCGTAGGGACCATCACCGTAAAATATCTCCAAATTGAACCTAATTTGCTGACATGAGAATATTTGAAATTAAGACTATCCTGAGAAATCAGGCTTGTATAGGAATAAGTTATTATTGCCTAGGTATGTTGGACCTTAATGTCTCTAGGTGCTGTTTAACCATCAGTCTACACTTGTGGTTCTCAGTTAGGGGGAAGGAGGGAGGGAGTTGGGGGAAGACATTGGTAATATCTGGGAGCATTCTGGTTGTGACACTGGGGTGGGGTGGGGGGGTGTTATTGGCATCCAGCGGGTAGAGGCCAAGATACTGCTAAACATCCTCCAGTGCACAGGATAACTGCCCATAACGAAGAATTATGCGGCCCAAAGTATCAATGGTGCCAAGGTGGAGAAGCCCTGTTCCTATAATTCAGAACGCATGACTCAGAAGAAGCCAGGCCTGTCAACAAGCTCTGCCTTCACCTCTTGTACGTATTACCGTTGGGTTATTGGCTTAGCACATCCATGACTGTTCACTGGGAGTGCCCCCAATATGTAAAACAGACTGTGCTACAGGACCAACAGACAGCGTTTTGCTTGTGGTGACTTATCTTGTTGTGGCTATCATATAAACAGATTGTCTGGAAAAGCAAATGCCTTGACTGGTTTTAAAGTTCCCAGTTTATGAACAATGGATTCCACTTTAGGAAATCATTGATTAACAGAGCCAAGCAGTTAATTGGTTCCAAATGGGAAAAAAAAACACCAAAGTCATTTACGTATGCTGAATGCTAAGATCTCCCCCATCAGAATTCCTATTTAATTGAGATTCAGCATGATTCCTAAGTAATTATTTTATATTCTTCTTCCTTCATTTAATTTAAAATTTTATTTTAAAACCTCACATTTTCAACTTTTCTTCCTATTAGCTACAACATATTGAGTGCCACATCCCAGACACCATGTAAATTATCACTGCCCGTGAAGTCTGTACTTACAACAATCGTTGTAGGTAGAAACTACAGATACCATCATTATTGTTATTCTTTAAACTCCAGAAGTCTACAGATAGAAAAGGAGGGCTGCACATAAAACATCTGACCATAGCACTCACCAGCATGAATTCATTTCATACAATGCAGAGCAAGAAGAAAAACCAGGAGGCTATAAAGAATACTATAATAATTGCAATAATGGACACCATGTATTGAGTGCTTACTTACTATATCTAGGATCAGTGCCAAATGCTTTATTTATACTATCTCATTTGACCCTCCCTCCAGTCCGAAGTAGTGGATGCTATCAGAGTCACCATTTTAGAGATGCGGAAATTGAGGCTCAATCTGAAGAAGACCCTCAAGAAGTGGGCCAGCTGGGAACTGGGCCCAGTCACACTTGAGAGTCTACAGCAGGGGTTGGAAAACCATAACCCTCGGTTTAAGTCCGGGTTGCTGCCTGTCTTTGTCAATAAAATGCGACTTTTTGTTTATATATTGCCTATGGCTGCTCTGGGAGTACCGCAGCAGAGGCGAGGGGTTGCAACAGAGATCGTATGATGAAAGCCTAAAATGTTTACTGCCTGGCCCTTTATGGGCAACGCCATCTAAACTCTTCAACAGTAAGTCACATCAACTCCACACTTGTGCTCATACTCTGAGGCATGGAAGCCCTCTGCTTTCTACTGCCTAGGTAAGAAGCTTCCTTTCCTTTCGATAGGACCTCCTGCATCTGTTTTTGTGGTCATCCTGAAGGCTCATACTATGCTTTTCTTTGGGAAAAGAGTTTACTCAAATCATGGTAATGTTATGCCAAATGCAACTTACAAAATCTAATTTCCTCGGCCTGAAGTCATTAAAAAGCAAAAACAAAACAAAATTATTGATCTTTTACTGGGAACACATTATGTGCCAGGAATACAAAAACATATAAAACAGCATCTTGCCCTCAAGGAGCTCACAGATGAGGGGAAAGAGGTTCAGGGACAGCAGAGTGGCTTCCTGTGGACAAGGCTCTGGGCCCTGGGACTTCAAGGAGAGGGTCTTTCTTCCTGGGCCAACCAAGGTCTTAAAAGGAAGACATTTGAAAACCCATTTCTTTTGAAGAAAAAGGTCTCTGTTATAATAAATAACAGAATTAGGTCTGATTTGCCTAAAAAGTAGAACTATCATTCAGACCCAGTGTGAAAGAGATAAACAGGATGTATAAGCTTAGCTTCTGCAGGTCACAGGTGAGAAAACCAAGAAGTACATAAGTGTACCCAGTGATGAGAGGAGATAATGATGCTAAAAGGCCTAGCAGCTGAGTGTCAATAATGTGCTCCAGAAGCTGCAAAGCTGAGTACGCGGTGACTCTGGCACATATTTGCCGTATTTGTGGCAAGATAGCAAATCTTTCTAAGCCTCAGTTTCCTCATCTGGAAAATGGGGGCTGCATTCAGAGGTCACCATGGGGAATGAACTGATGTATGGAAAGTGCAGAGAGGAGAGCCTAGATCATAGTGAGTGTAACAGAAGTATACACTACCATGAAAACTAAAAATGAGGCATGGAGAAGTGAGAGCGTCAGTCGCTCAGTCGTGCCCAACTCTGTGACCTCGTGGACGGCAGCCTGCCAGGCTCCTCTGTTCATGCAATTCTCCAGGCAAGAATACTGGAGTGGGTTGCCATTTCCTCCTCCAGGGGATCTTCCTGACCCAGGGATCAAACCCAGGTCTCCTGCATTGCTGGCATATTCTTTACCGTCTGAGCCACCAAGGAAACCATGGAAATGAACGAAAAGAACCAAAATCTTTAAGTGGGCCCGTATTCTACGCTGTTCCTAAGATCCCAGCCTGACGTTCTATTACACCCAATGCCCTTCCCATTGCAGAGAAGGCAATGGGAAGGGAGCATCGGTTTTCTAGGCTTTTGTGTTAGACACTATGGAGTCACTTTCTCTTCTTTATCCCTTCAGCCTTTATTTGCTACTGTCAAGAAACATCTCTGACGCCCCTTTCTGCTCCAGTCCTATTGCGACTACTACTGCTGCTAAGTCACTTCAGTCGTGTCCAACTCTGTGCAACCCCATAGACGGCAGCCCACCAGGCTCCCCTGTCCCTGGGATTCTCCAAGCAAGAACACTGGAGTGGGTTGCCATTTCCTTCTCCAATGCAGGAAAGTGAAAGTGAAGTCGCTCAGTCGTGTCCAACCCTCAGCGACCCCATGGACTGCAGCCCACCAGGCTCCTCCATCCATGGGATTTTCCAAGCCAGAGTACTGGAGTGGGGTGCCATTGCCTATTGCGATTACCTTTGGCCAAGTACAGATCATCACAACTGTATTGTTTGATCCTGTTCAGCACCACCCCACCCCACCTGCAACCCATTTGCTCATGCCTGCTGCAGAGCTGATGCCAGGAGTCAAACCAAAATACCCTTTCCACATGATCACCCCTCTGCTGAAGAATCTACCATCATTCCGTGCAGTGCATCTGTGTAAGTCCAGACACTTCTGCTTGTCATTTATTAAATATATCTTAACTACCTTGTAATAAAAAAGAGACCTGATTTCAAATCCTAACCCCACCACTCACTACCGGTGAAACCAACCTGTTGCTTAATCCCTTGGAGGCTGTTTTCTTTTCTGCCAAGCTGAGATAAACAGTACTTAACTCATGGGGCTCTTTAGAAGATTAAACCCACATTGCCCGTCACTGGCACTGGGCTTGGCATACAGCAAGTGACTGAGATGTCCTTGTTGTTATTATCTGGCCACATATATACTCACGCTTCCTTCCCCTCTGTGTTCCTGCTCTCTGAACCCTCCCACTTAGGATTTCTGCCCTCCTGACTTCTGCCAATCCACTGCAGCCCCCTTCACACAGATGTCCCTCCTGGGCTTTAGTCCACACTGATCTCGAGCCTTGGTGACCGCACTCAGGCTTGGCACCTCTCACCTTGGCCCTTCATCCATGATTCCTTTTTATTAAGATTTTCTACCTGTGGACCATTTTTAAAGTCTCTATTGAATTTGTTACAATATTGCCTTTTTTTTCTTTTTGGCCTCTTAGGCATGTAAGGGTCCTAGGTCCCTGAACAGAGATCAAACCCGAGCCCCCTGAATTACTGGAAGGCCATGGCTAAACCACTAGACCGCCAGAGAAGTCCCCTTAATCAGCTCCCCCTAAACCCAGGAGCAACTCTGCCCCCTTTCCCTTGGGGGAGGGGGCAGACATTTGGCACTACCTGGAAACATTTTTGGTTGCCACAAGTGGGAAGTGGGTGTATGAAGGCTGTGTTTAAATATTTTCTGTATTTGATGATGCTCTGACATCCTGGGGCCTGGGGAGACTGCCCCTCCCAGAACTAGCTAATTCCTAGAGATAGTAAGCAACTTGCCTGCCAGAGCACCTTTCCAAGGCAAACCCAGTAATCAAAAGCTTATCCCCCAACCCTCTCCTGGATCTAACTCTCACACAGCAAGTGAATATTTCCTCTGCCCTCAATCATCCCAGGGCCAGGAACGGAACAACTAGAGACCACCTTTATAACCATGAGCCAGTCAAAATCGTTCAAACGAACCAATCCTAAACTCGCTCAAAGTTACCTACCTTGATTCGCCCGTTCTTTTCCAGCAAAAAGCACAATAAAGACTCTGGGCTATAGTATCTCTGGGTCCTGCCTCCTGGCCCTCCCTGTGCGTCCCCAGGGACACCCAGCATGGCACGTGGCATGCTGCTTGCTCCCAGGAACTCTAATACTCTGTTCTCTCAAAGGCAGTTACCTTCTTTGTCCTCCTACCAAATTAAAAGTACCAGATGCATCTGAAGATGTTAGTAATGGATGCTACTGGTACATAGTGGACAGAGGGCAGCATGTCTGCGCTCAGTCGTGTCCAACTCTGCAATCCCATGGACCATCGCCAGCCGGGCTCCTCTGTCCATGGAATTCTGCAAGGAAAGAATACTGGAGTGGGTTGCCATTTCCTTCTCCAGGGGCACTTCCCAACCCAGGGATTGAACCCACGCCTCCTGCTTGGCAGGCAGATTCTTTACCACTGAGCCACTTGGGAAGCCAGAACAGAGGTCAGGAAAGCTGCTAAATATTCTGCAGTGTACAGAATACCACTTCCCGCCCCCAACAAAGGCATATCCAGTCCAAAATGTCAATAATCATGAGGCTGAGGAACATGGGCCTGAAATGTTCCACATATGGAGACCCAGATCTCTAGAAGCTCCAGCCCTGCCATACGGTTCAACCTTATAGCCTAACTCGGGAAACTGAAAAAGTACCTAATTGCTGGACTGACTGAAACGAAGGTATAGTAACTTGCATTCATAGCTCTTTTAGTCAAAAATCACTGAATAATACATGTTCAGCAAAAGTGAAAGTATTTCTTTGCAGTTACCATGAAGCTTAACACCAGTAGCTTCCGGTCAGAAAGAAAAAGTCATGACCGAAACTCATTGTTCTGTAGGATTCTGTATCTTTCACAAGAGGGAAGCAATCCATCAATGCAGCATTTCTCTGGGAAAATTCTGAAGCCACACGTGAATTCTTCCCTAGGATATTCATCACCTGTGATGCTCCCCACCCGCCAAGGAAATAAAAAAGAAAACCAACAACACTGTGTATGATGAAATCAATCTGGGTAAATAAGTATAAACATTCTGTTCTTGAAGTTTCTCTAAGCACGTGGGCACACCAATGCTCAGAGATTAAACCAATCTACTTAACTTTGTTCAGCTCAGTTTTTTCCAAATTAGCTTGGTCTTGAAATTTTTTACATACCATCTATTACCATCCCATGGAGCATGTGTTCTGTGGAACACATTCTGGAAAACATCTCATTAAAAATGACAACAATTCCTAACACTGAAGGTCAAGACTTGAGTGCTAAAGTTTCTTACACTGTAATCAGAGCTGCTTTGAGAAGTTCAATAGCAGAGGCGCGAGACGCAGCCTACTTTACGGGTGGAGGTCTTTGGCAGGAAGTTCAGTGGTTCTGTGGGTCTCTGCTGGAAGGGCACAGACCTTGGAATCTGGATAGACCGTAGTTTCCAAATGGCAAGGGAGACCTTGTCTTTTCTGCTTTACACCATCTAAAAAGGACAGACCTCAGTATGTGGGTGTGCCGGGCAGAAAATGTATTATTTTCCCACAAGCGATACAGCTAATTTAAACTTTGTGTGTCAGGAAGAAGTGAATAAAATGGACCCTGCATGTCTGTAAGGAAGGAAAGGGAGTAAATTAAAAGCCAAGGCAGAGGTACCGAGCACTCCGATTAACCCATCTACTACCTGAAAGTGAAAGTGAAGTCGCTCAGTCGTGTCCGACTCTGCGACACCATGGACTGTAGCCCACCAGGCTCCTCCGTCCATGGGATTCTCCAGGCAAGAGTACTGGAGTGGGGTGCCATTTCCTTCTCCAGGGGATCTTCCTGACCCAGGGATCAAACCCAGGTCTCCCGCATTGCAGGCAGACACTTTAACCTCTGAGCTACCAGGGAAGTACTATCTACTACCTGACTAGTCCATAATCTCCGCTCTGACCACTTTTATCCCCAAGTCACAGGCATATTTGTGCACTTAAAAGTCTGTGATACCTACGGATTCAGCGGGACAGCTGCTGCTGCTGCTGCTAAGTCGCTTTAGTCATGTCCAGCTCTGTGTGACCCCAGAGACGGCAGCCCACCAGGCTCCCCCATCCCTGGGATTCTCCAAGCAAGAACACTGGAGTGGGTTGCCATTTCCTTCTCCAATGCATGAAAATGAAAAGTGAAAGGGAAGTCGCTCAGTCGTGTCCGACTCTTAAGCGACCCCATAGACAGCAGCCCATCAGGCTCCCCCATCCCTGGGATTCTCCAGGCAAGGACACTGGAGTGGGTTGCCATTTCCTTCTCCAATGCAGGAAAGTGAAAGTGAAGTCGCTCAGTCGTGTCCAACTCTTAGCGACCCCATGGACTGCAGCCCACCAGGCTCCTCCGTCCATGGGATTTTCCAGGCAAGAGTACTGGAGTGGGGTGCCACTGCCTTCTCCATCAGCGGGACCACAGAGGACTGCATTCTGAAGAGGCTCCTTCTCCCTGGGGCCTTGGCCCACCCCTCTGGCTTGATGGGAGAGCCTTGGTCTTTTTGGGGGACCAGCCGTGGGCAAGGCGCTGGAGTCTCTGGCCTAGCTTTCAGGAGCCTGCTCTTCTGAAAGCACACTGCTCTGTGACCTGCAAGTCTGCAGGGGGCTCGGCTGGGTGTGCGGGAGGCCACGCACAGCCGGAAGCAGATGGCAGAATCATCTGTTCACGGAGCTCAGGGAAGCCCTCCGCTCTTTCACCTTGAGAGAATGTGACAACGGTTCTCCCAGTCCCGCAAGCTCCTCAGCCTGCCTGGCTCTACATCCTTCCACCAACCATCACCACGGACCTCAGAGAGGAGAATACAAGGAGAAAAGACAGACGCAGGCCCTTCATCCCTTTTGAATGCGGGAGCTGGCACCATGGACTGAAAACCATAACACTGCCCCCCAACCCTGCACCTCCCCGCCGTGTTTTCTATTCTTGAAAAATTTCTAAAAGCCTTCTGAAGATTCTCAAGACCCTCTGGAAAAACAAGCACGATCCGCCTCTCCTTTCCTTGCTTTCACAAGGAGGGAAACCGAAGCCAAGACAGAATTTGTTTGAGGCCAGTTTGTATCGAGGCTACTGGCACCAGGACTTGGGACCTGGGTTCCCAGAGGGTGCTTTGTTTTCCTAACCCTCCCCTGGAGGCTGCTAATTCCTGCTGTCTGGTAAACACTGCCAGGAATTGCACTCTTAGATTCTGCAATAAAAATAAGCCGTGTTTGCTTTCTAAAAGCATAGTGGAAACACTCCCAGTTAAATCTCACAATAATTTATGGCTATGATATTTTCAAAGTGACTTTGTGTCATTTCATTCATGGTGAATTATGTACTTTGAGCGAGTCATACACAGTGACCCATCTACTTATGGTTTAAATGCTAAGTGTCATTCCTATTTGGTCCTCAATGCTGATAAATCTAATGGTGAATTTCAACAAGTTTCCATCTACAGTGTTAGAGACAGATATGTGCTCAGTCGTGTCCAACTCTTTGTGACTCCATGGACTGTAGCCTGCCAGGCTCCTCTGTCTATAGGATTTTTCAGGCAAGAATACTGGAATGAGATGCCATTTCCTCCTCCAGGGGATCTTCCCAACCCAGGAATCAAACCCATGTCTCCTGAGCCTCCTGCATTGGCAGGAAGATTCTTTACCACTGAGCCGGCTATTAGTTCAGTTCAGTTGCTCAGTAGGGTCCAACTCTTTGCGACCCCATGGTCTGCAGCACGCCAGGCCTCCCTGTCCATCACCAACTCCTTGAGTTCACTCAAACTCATGTCCATTGAGTTGGTGATGCCATCCAACCATCTCATCCTCTGTCCTCCCCTTCTCCTCCCGCCTTCAATCTTTCCCAGCATCAGCAGTCTTTTCAAATGAGTCAGTTCTTCACATCAGGTGGCCAAAGTATTGGAGCTGCCTGTTGGAGAGGAAGCAAAGAGGACTGTACACCTGGTCCAATTTCATTTTGAGCAGTGGTCTTTTTTACATAGGTGACTATTAATGTCGACATGAGATTAAACATTCTTCTTGAAATAATCTGAAGCTAAAGATTTTCTATTAAAACCCATTTATACATAATGCCATGCAAATCTTCACCCAATATATACATTTTCCCCCAAATTAACTCTACCTTGGGAGGGACCATACACAAACACACACAAAAGAAACCGATACCTTATTTGGTTATACCTTATTTATGTCAGAAGCTGCTCTGTTAGATGCTTCATCATCTTTATAAGATAAAAACTGGGGCTATATAATGTCCCCAGTTATGAGTTGATGTTTATATTCTAAAAATGCAATAATCACTCTACACTGTATCTCATGTAAATGGAGCAGAGCAGAGAACAAGTTTTAAATGGGAAAGCTTCAAGATTCCCTGGTGGTCCAGTGGTTGAGACTTTGCCTTTCAGTACAGGGGGTGTAAGTTCCACCCCTGGTTGGGAACCTAAGATCCTACATGCCTCGGGGTCAAAAAACCAAAACATAAAACAGAAGCAATACTGTCACAAATTCAATAAAGACTTAAAATGGTCGATATCAAAAAAAATCTTAAAAAAAAAAATAAGTCAACTGGAAAGCTTCAGGACTCTAGGGCACTCTGTGAGGGTAGTCCCGCCCAAACCAGAGCCATCCCCCCTCTTATCTGGTTTATACATGAAGGTCTTCTAAGATACTCACAAGTTTCTTCTTCCAAAGGGTAACTCTCGTCCTTATATCTCTGGTCTTTACTTTTAGCTCTTGAACACAGATGCTCCTTTTCCTATGTATTCCCTCTTCTGTATTCTTGGAAAACGTTGAAAAACTGACCTAGGCACACAGCCCAGTGACTACAACACTCACCAGTAACCCAAGTTACATCTATCGTCTGACCGCAAGACACCGGCATTCACGTTCATGATTCCGCCTCAAAGACAGGGAAGAAGGATGGGAGCGGTCCTAGCTCATTACTTGTGCTCCCACTGCAAAGGGCGCTGTCAGCTGCAAATATGAAAACCTGTTCCTTTGTCTTCCGTTTTACTTCAGGCGGTGGCGTTCTGACCACAGGCTGCTTCTAGGGCATGAATAATTCATACCGTGGCTAACTGGAAATTGTAGCATACTCTTCAATGTGGATACGCAAATAATAGGGCTCTGGGCCAGCAGAAAGGTTCACTGTGTGTTCATCTGGGGGATGATAAGCTTCTGTCTGGGGACTGTTTGGCTTCTTTAGTGAGCTCGGGAAGGGACTCATGCATCAGTGAGTCACTGAGATTTGGAGATACGCAGCAAATCCATCATAGCACCCATAGCCAAGATCAGCTGCTGGAAACAGCCTTTCATCGTGGAGGAGTAGCCGAGTTCATCAGAGGAGTAAGTTTCCAAACATATAAACATTAACCACAGTATCTGCTGTATATGGCAGACAAACACTTGCCCATAAACAGACTTAAGTCTCTCAAGAAATAACCCCCAATTCTGCTCTGTGGCCAGCTTGTCAGTGATGGACAGTCATTAACCATGTGGCAGATTGCATTCCTCTCCCTGTGCCAGGAAATCCTGGTGCCAACTCTCACTGAGAACACCTTCAGAATCTGGAGGTCTCACTACAGAGCAGCTCCCCAAAATTCCAGCCCAAAGCAGGTATGGAGTGTGGTAGGCTGTGACACCCTTTTACAAGTGGATTTCTTATCATTGGAAGAATTAATCCAGGCTTCACTTTTCCCTCTTCTTGCTTGCTCCTCTTTCTGCTCATAACCTTGGAGCGATACTACTGTTTCAGAAAGCCGCCTCAAGAGTAGCTGGTGCGTCACTGAAGACTGCCACTGAACTTGACGTTAACACAAAAAACGGAGGTAAATGGGGCAAGAGAGGCAGAAGGTGACAGTCCCAAAAATGAAAACTAAAGAACGGAGCTTCATTCCCCTCCCAAGAGTCATCGTTGGGGTTACAGCTTGTTTAGAAGCTAATTATTTGATTTTATAATTACTTTTGTGGGTTGCAAAATAATTACCGTGGAGGCAAGTCTCCATGTGCCAAAATAGCAGAGGCGATTGTTCTAAAGTTCACACCGAAACAATAACAGCGTCAAGACAGCAGCTCTTAGGTGGGGATTAGAAATACATCCCCTTTGTCACATGTGCTTGCCTGAAACCTACATAAAGGTCACGGTGGGGGTGGGGAGTGCAAAGATACTCCACAAACCCAATCGGATGAGTTGTTTCTTTTTAGGTTGATTTTCATTTTAAACCTGTCCCTCTGCCGACACCAGGACACCAGGCAGCCTTTGAAAAAGAGTAAAACTGCGGTTCTGGTGAATGATATAGACAAGTGATTGAGTCCCTTTCAATCCTAAGATTAGATGTGTTGTTAAGATGGTCAACAGCGGTACTTCCTAATTACAGGAACCGTGATGTATCAGGCGTCAGCAACATTCTTCTGATAAAGGCCAGAGTAAATATTTCAGGGTCTGCAGATCTCTGCTGCAGCTCCTCAACCCAGTAACTGTGGGACAAAAGCTACTGTGGACAATACATGCACAATCACGCATGGATGAGCTCCAGCAAAATTTTATTTATGGACACCGACATCTAAGTTTAGTGTAAGTGTCTTACATCGTGGAATAGTCTTTTTCTTCTGATTTCTGTCAGTTGTTGTAACTGTAAAGAAAAAAAAGAAATAAACAAAAACCCCTTCTCTGCTATGAAAACAGAGGGCTCACAGACCAGTTTACCAATCCCTGATGTAGTTGGGTTTCAGACAACTCAGCATCTTCAGGGAGGAGAAATAATGATCTCACAGGTGGAAGAAACCCAGGACAGAGGTGACTCAAGAGCAGGTAGAGGATAGATATCATTATCTCTCTTAATAATCCTCCAGGGTGACTCTCATCGAAAACACATGTAACTTCCTCTTTTGCTTTTCAATGAATTCAGTTTGTTTTCCACGTTCTTTTCTTCCTGAATTTTCCAGAAGCAATCACTTTCACATTTCATTAATCACTTTAAGAAGGGAAACTTCACTGGCTAGAACAAGTAGCCTCGTGTGTGTGTGTGTCTGTTAGTCGCTCAGTTATGCCTGACTCTTCAACTCCAGGGACTGTGGCCCACCAGGCTCCCCTGTCCATGGGATTTCCCAGGCAAGAATACTGGAGTGGGTTGCTATTCGCTTCTGCAGAGGATCTTCCCGACCCAGGGAGTAAACCCATGTCTCCTGCATCGGCAGGTGGGTTCTTTACCACTGAGCCACGAGGGAAGCCCAGTCTCCTCGTAGAAGTTCACATCTCAGAAGGAGCCGACCAAGGCTGCAGAGGTGGAAGCAGAGGGCTAGCCCAAATACAGCAGCATCAGCAGGTGATGCGGAGGAAGACACGACCACTGCTGCTGTTTCCTCTTCCCTAAAATGGGCACAACAGGACTTCCAACCCTAAAATGTTCTCATGATTGCAAGGAAATAACATGCGCAAACTTTAAAGTGTAACATAATGTATGTAAGTGTCTAGGTTTTCTCAACTTACTGGCTTTAAGCTGACTGAATCAA
This sequence comes from Oryx dammah, assembly GCF_014754425.2. Classification (NCBI taxonomy): domain Eukaryota; kingdom Metazoa; phylum Chordata; class Mammalia; order Artiodactyla; family Bovidae; genus Oryx; species Oryx dammah. The sequence goes on along the minus strand of NW_024070195.1, from coordinate 8,595,308 downwards.
CACTCTTCTTAGCCACCGAATCTCACTTCCTCTCTTAATAATCCTCCAGAGTGACTATAATCCTAAACACAGATGACAACCTCCACTGGAAAGATGTAGTGGAATAGGACTTTATCTTCACTGCTGTTGGGAATGTACAAGGGTGCAGCCACTTTGAAAAAGAAACGGGCAGTTCCTCAAATGGCTAAATAAGGTGTTAACGTATGATCCACCAATTCTACTCAGAAGAAACAAAAACAGGCGTCTGCACCAAAACTTGTATGGAAATATTCAGAGCAGAAGTATTCATCACAGCCAAAAAATGGAGAGAACACAAATCACCATCCACTGACTGGTGAATAAGCAAAATGTGTCGTATCCATACAATGACTCGGTGATAAAAAGAAATGACGTGCTTAGGCATGTTCCAGCATGGATGAACATGGAAATGTTAAGCTAAGTGAAAGAAGTCAGTCAAGGAACTACATATTGCCTGATTCCATTCATATGAAATGTGCAGAATAGGGAAGGCTATAGAAACAAAAATAGATTAGTAGTTGCCTAAGGTTAGGGGAGACAAAATGATTGGAGAGATTCACTAAGGGGAGTAGGCTTTCTCTTGGCGGTAATGAAGATCTCTTAACACTGACTGTGGTGACGGATTACCACCTTGTGAATATACTAAAAGCCATCAAATTGTACACTTTAAACGGGTGAACTTTATGGTGTGTGAATTATATCTCAGTAAAGCAACTAATACTCCAATGACATTTTTCACAGGAAACAACAACAACAACAACCACCCTGAAACATGTATGGGACCACAAAAGACCCTAAGTAGCCCAAGCAATCTTGAGAAGGAGGAGCAAAATTGAAGGGACACTTCCTGATTTAAACTGTATTACAAAGTTACAGTAATCAGAACAGTACAGTACTGTCATAAAAACAGACACATAGATCAGTGGAACAGAAGAGACAGCCAAGAAATAAATCCATGCATATTTGGTCAGTTACTTCATGACCAAGGAGCCAAGAGTATACAAGCAGAAAAGGGCAGTCTCTTCAACAAGCAGAAAACCGAACAGCTGCATGCAAAAGAATGAAACTGAATCCCTGTTTTATGACCTACACAAAAATGAAACCATCTTGCCCCCTCTCTGCCATGTCTTAAAACTCTAAACACCTACTCATGTCCAAAACATTCTTACCATTCGTATCAGCTACAGAAATGAATGTTGGGGGACTAGCAAATAGGTTCTGATCCTTGCCCTCTCAATAAAGTTATATGTATATATTTCATCTATTGATCTTTTTTTAATCTCCTTTAGACATATGGGTACATTTTAAGCTATAGATTTTTACAAATATTTTAAAAATATCTTCTCCTAAACTGAGTGAATATTTATAGATGTCAGTGAGTCAGGAAGATATTAGAGCAGAAGGAGAAATTAGCAAAACTACTTACAAGCTCAAAGTCATGCTGAAAATAAGGCAAACTGAATTGCTGGTGCTTGAAACTGTTACTGGGCCTTTGTATGCATATATCAGAATAGCAGAGTCTTGGTCTTTTGACACTTGCTGCTCAAGGTCCTGAAACGGCCATTCTTGGTTATGAGTGTCAGACCCAGGTCCCTTCTCGCCCTGTCCCTGCTTAAGCTCTGCCAGCAACACCATCATAAAACATATACAAATTTGCTTCAATATAATACAGGACTGGGGGAAAATGTGAGGAAACTATAGAGATCATTATCCTCTTCTGTATACATTTGAATGTGTATAATTTTTCACAGTAATAGTTTTTAAAAAGGTAACTTCATCATGCTGCTGCTGCTGCTAAGTCACTTCAGTCATATCCAACTCTGTGTGACCCCACAGATGGCAGCCCACCAAGCTCCCCCATCCTGGGCATTCTCCAGGCAAGAAGCTTAAAAATCCCTGTACTACCTTCGGTGTTGCTGACCTAAAACAAATAGACTGCTGGTAACTTCTCCAGCAAAAAGACGGATTCATTCAGGATCAGCAGAGAAATGCACCTGGAAATCTGCGACCCGTGAAAGTCTCAGAAAGGGGGCCACTTTTACAAAAGGGAAAAGGAAGTTGGGAGGACTTAGCCAACAAAGAGTCCATGGCTTTTCACTGGCTGAATCCCCGCCAGGAAAGAAGAGTGTCTTCTCCCTGTTGGGCTCCGCTATCCTCCCAGGGTTTAGAGAACTCCCCAGTTTGGTCTCCCAAGTCTATTTCATTGAGACTTCTGTTTATTAATAAATATTTTTACAGTGCTCCCTGGATGAAATCTGAACTCCTTCGTAAATTGTACTGAGATTTTCCGGATTTCTCTCTTGCCCAAGTCGGGCCTGACACTCTCTACTTTCTGCCTCCAAAACAACACCTGCCCTTAACTTCTGTGCGTTTATCTGTCTACCCATCTCCCTGTGCTACATTATAAGGTCTTTGAGCACAAAGACCATACTGTCTCACTGATTTTTATATTTCCAATGCTTAATCTGGCACATAAAAATGCTGGGAAAAAATGAAGAATTGCCCCAAAATGTTTCTGGACTACCTCATGTCATTTCCGCCACATTCCACTAATTCTACCTGCTGAACCTCTCCCCGTTTCTGAGCAAGTTATGCATGCACGTGTGCTAAGTCACGTCAGTCGTGTCCAACCTGATGTGACCCTATGGACTGTAGCCTGGCAGGCTCCTCTGTCCAGGGGATTCTCCAGGCAAGAATACTGGAGTGGATTGTGCTCTTCTGCAGTTTAAATCATTTGCACATTGTTTTCCTCACGACATGCCCTTCCTTCTTTACCTGAGAAAACACCTCCATTAGGTTCTTGTCCAAATATCACCTCCTCCAGGAAGCCCTCCTGCCTTACTCACACAGTTAATGGCTTCCTCTCACTTAGCCGTTTATTTTCCTGTTGCTCTAAGATCCAAAGGCAATAGCTGGTTATTGTACCTATTGGTATCTGAAAGGGTCCATCACTTTCAGCACACACGCTGCTAATTCAATGTTTAAGAGAATCAATCAACAGCTCAGTTGGAGGAATTCAGTCCACCCTCTGTATCACAGATGCAAAACCCACATGTGTGGAAAGCAGATTGCATCTGTTGCCCTAGGCCATTTTATACAAGGTACCTGAGCATCCCTGGATTGTGGTACCCATGGAGGGTACCTGAAACCAATCCCCTGCAGCTACTGAAGGATGACTGTATATGATACTTTAACAGAATTTGAACAGCCCACCTTTGTTAGAATTTCAAACCTGCTTTGTACACCCCTCCCTAACACCCCACCAAGTCCTTCTTCGCTTCTCTTCACTACTGTCTCAGCACATGCCTTTCTTTTCAGGGTTCCAGCACTTATACACCCTGCCCAAGTTAGAGCCTTTCCCAGGCCCTCCCAGCTTTAAGGAGGCGGATTCCCGTCTCTAGCCCTTGCTTCAGGCCATGCCTTCCATAGCTCTCCCTTTGCCTCTGAGCGTCCTTCGGGCCCATGTCGATAGAATTCTCCAATAACTACTTCATCCAGCTGTTTACGTTTCCTCTTCAAGATCTCACCTTGCCTATCTTTCTGATTATTTACCAAAAAGTGCTCAGTCATTGTAAATTTAGACAGATGCATGAGCCCTTTCATCTAGAACGAGTAGGCCATGACTGTTAAAACTCTAAAACCACCACAGCAGAATAATTTTGAAGTGCACAACGCTGAAGGGGGCTCTTCTCCAATCTCACTTTTCCTTGCTTTTATTAGAAAGATACGTTTTCACTGTTAAATACAGAGTAGAATTGGTGCTTTCATCTTGGACCCAATCCAGGGATGTTTAATTACAGAAGAGATCAAGGAACGCACAATAGCAGGAGGAAAAATACAAGACAAAATTGAACTTGGTGGTAACAATACTGATGATAGTGATCACAGCTAATATTTCTCCAGCACCTTCTCTCGCCAGGCACCATGCTAAGTGCTTCGTACCGATTATCTCATTTAATCCTCACAACTCCATGCAGTAGACAGTATCATGGTATCCTAAAGTCACCCAGCTGGCAAGGGGAGGAGCCATTGTCTGAAAACAGGGAGTGAGGTTCCAGGAGTCAGCTCTGGACCACTATTAGAAATTTCTTGCTTCATCAAGGGACAGGTACTGTTAGCAACCCCAACACCAAACGGTTGGATCTCAGGGGACTGCTCCCCTCATCTTTATGCACCTCAGTTTCCTCATCTGCAAAAGGAAGGATTTGACCCACAGAAACTCATAAAGCACTGCTTTCCAAAAGGCTGTCTCACGGAATGAAACTTACAGAGTAACTTAGAAGTATCAGGACAAATTGTTTTTGTTCCAGAAGTTCACACTGGAAGCCATTAGAAGACACGTTAAATATTTCTAATCCCCAAAATAAAGTTTGGAAATGCATCTAGTAAGTCACTGGATTAGTGATTTTATGTACGAATATTTGAAGAATAGAAATCATATTTAGTGAAGTGAAAACAACCTTGAAATATTGATCCATCACACGTAAAAGGCATGGAGTAGCAGTTATAATCAATGTCTTGTTTCCAAATCTACTATTTTTCATTTGATTGCTTCATAAATAGGCCACTATAAGACAGAAGTTTCAAAATATTTTTAAAAATTCTTCAAAATGTTTTATTTCTATTGAAATTATATCTTAATACACAATTGTTAATGGCATAATTCTATAATTCCTCACTAACAGACTCAAAAGTAATTCAAAGGAGAAAAGAAAACAGGTATGAAATTATATACAGCATAGATCCTAGATTTCCCCCAGAGTTTTTACCTGTTTGTAAAATCAAATTCTCCTACTGACTTCCAATAAAAGTTCAGTGGTAAGGTAGCTATGTCTCTTGGAGCTTTACAATGTACAAAACTTATTATCTACTCATCTAAAAACTTCTCCCCCTCTATTCCTACTAATGACAGCCTCTCTAAGTAGGAAAAGCAGGTAAAATTAAATATGCTAGGGAACTGTACAATTCCTTTCAGCTCAGTATCTTAATAAACCTGGCTTATCAGGACTGTACATGTATATAACACAGGCATATACACATCACAGTACTTCATTTCCTACATTCAGTACAGGTGCCATAAAAAAAAATAATAATAATCAACTTGAAGGCACAGTGGGAAGCACTCCAGTTTCAAAGACAGACAAGAATTTGAATTTTTTCTACCATTCACCCACTTGTGGCCTTTACACTGAAATACTATGGTAGCTTGTTTCCACATCTGAAAAATGGCTTCAATATTGAACCAGAACAGCAAAAATGAAAGAAACACAAACTACCTTGGGCCATTAAAGGTGAACTACATTCTACAATTTTTTAAATCATTTTCTATTTTAAAATAAAGTCAGTCAAATATCTTTAGTTCTAGTCAGTGGATACCAGGAACTCAAAAAAAAAAAAAAAAAAAAGACAAACTCAAGTAAAAGGGCAAGCGCTGAAATGCAATTTCACTTTTTATATATGTTCACTGAGCCAGGGATCTTTTTTTCTTTTAAAGTTTATTCTCTATCAGCCAAATAGTTTTATAGATTGTCTTTAGACTGAGTTATAAAAATGTTTAAATATATCCTATATGTGAGGAAGTTAAGATTGAGCCTCAGTGGGCAATATCTCTATAAAATTCTCCCTGTGTAAAATTTCAGGTAAGGACTTTCCACTTGGACCAGAACTTTCCTTGGTGGCTACTAAATGACCTCCATGGTGCTGAAGGAGAAACCTAACACATTTAGGGTACTGGACACAACACAGGCACACTCCACCATAAGAAACGTCCTCCTCTGTCGAGTCCTACCAAATCTGTTGGCCTTACTACAGTCTTTACTATACACTTCCATTAAAATAGCTGGCTCTTCCTGGCATGCACAAACAGATGACTCAAACTGAAAAACAGCTGCTGGAGAACTTCACTCACAGAACCTCCACTCATGACGATGGATGATTCAAGGTCAGTCTCGGCAGAAAGTGAAATGTATCTGAACTTCCTTTCCTTCACAGCGGGCAGTGCTGCTTTGGGTTTTGGCAGTAAAAGGAGAAGGGTGAAGCTCCTGACTTCATTTTCTCAGTGACTAAAGAAGTACACCACACACACTGGAAGGCAGGATTAGCCGGGGGAGAACTTGGCAGAAATTAAGCACCCCCACATGAGGTTCCCCCTACACAAGAATCCTTTGAAATGAAAGGCTTTAGTCCCATCAGGTGGTATGTGAACAGCCACAAAGACAGCTCCGTAACACATTCTGGAGCATTTGAGGTTGTGGCGGTGACGCATATTGTAAGCAGAAGCATCGTGTTCGTAATTACACACATGAACCCATATCCTTGCGTGTGGGTACAGACCTTTCCTTACTGCAGTAACATTCAGAGATCCTAATTTAAATCAATTCCCCAAGGTTGTGGAAGTAGCCCATTTGGGAAGCAATTCCGTCAACAGAATGACTCATTTAATAAATATTTTAGCCTGCATCTCAGGCTCTATTATAGTAGACAGTAAAAGACTGGCTTTAGATCATCTCACTAATCCATTTATATATCCCATAGGTGTCATCAGCTTAGAGAGTAACCAAAGGACCAAACGCATGTCAGTGTGTGGAGATCCTCCCCCAGACCTGCCAGGAGTGCTGGCCCCTGTGCTGTGTGCCTGCCTTTCTCCAGCATGGTTTTCCTCCTGGATGCCTATTGCCATCCGGCACAGCCTCTCTTGCAGTTTAATCAAAGAAAAGTATAATTATGCTAGCAGGACTCTTAATTTTGAAAAGACATTAGCCAAGCCAGTCACTTCATTACGCTGCACTTCAGAGGCCAGCAAGAAACCAGAGAAAGCCCTAAGTAATAAGCGTTCTTACAAAGGGAACAAGCGAACCCCGCCTGGGGTTGGTAGCAGAAATCTGCCTGCCCAAGCAGGTGTGTGCAGCGTCAAGCCAGGCGATGAGCTTCAGCCTGGCCAATAGCTAATACTTTCCCTGCAAAACCCCGCTGCCTCAAACTTTTTCCAGACCTTCAAGGGGCCCTCCGGAGTCAGCTCTGTGAGCTGCTTCCAACTGCCTGGGAGATGCTGGACCGTTACACAGGCGCGCCCACAACTGCAGAGCTTTCTGCCCGCGCAGGGCTCTCCCTTCTGCTTGGCTCCTTCTGCCTGGAGTCGCTGAGGCCCGGTACCCTTTCACCGCCCCGCTCCGATCGGTTTGGGGGGAGCTCTTTAGTTCGAACAGGCTCACCTGGAGGAAGCCGCTGCCGTCTCTTCCCCACCTCCCACATTTGGCCACTAGGCATCATTCCAGGAGGGACCAGCACCGGCACTCCAAAAACCACGGCCATGTTTTACTCCGAACGGACATCATTCCACAACTCCACAAGTCTCCAGGGCGCAGGGCGCTGGGGCCGAGGCCAAACCACCTCTCCAGAGTCAACCCACCCGACGCCCACATCTGTAACGCTGCCCAGCAGAGCTCACATCCTACCACAACGCAAGGGTGAGAGAACACCTAAGAAGCCCAAAAAGCTAGGAGAGCAGGTGGAATCGTCTCTTGAAAGCTAATAATGTTGCCCCTGATGAACCCCCTAAAGCGCCACCTTCCCAAATCCCAGAGTTTCCCCTTTAACGGTTTCAAACCCCTCGTTTCGGGGGAGCGTTTCCATCAATGGTCTAAGCACGGATGCGGTCCGGGTTTGGCTCTGGGCAGCGCTCCGCAAAGTGCCGGCTGGGCGGGCGTCACGCCCGGTTAGAAGGCGGATGTCCCCGCAGTTCTCCGGGTAGAGCCGCCCGCGGCGCCCCCAAACTGGGACCGGCAGGGCCGCCTCCTCTCCTCCCGCGTTCGTCGCCGCCCCGACGCGCCCCGACACTCACCGTCCCGGGCGTCCTCCCCACGACTGCAGTTGCTGCAAATGTGTTTGATCTCCTTGCCCAGTTGACAATGGATCACAAAGGACACGTTGTTGTTGTTGTTGGGGGCGGGCTCCTTCAGGGGCTTCATCCTCAGCAAATAAAAAGCTTTCCTTTTGGGTCTCTGGGCGTTCGCGCCTGGCACCGCGCCCACCCTGCAGCGCGGCGAGCGGAGCGCAAACCTCTCCGGCTCCGCGGCGCGTGTGGGCTCCGCCATCCGGTCCCCGGGCGCCCCGGGCCGGGCGCCGCTCCGGTCCCCGCGCGCTGCCCCTCGCGCCCCGCCGCCTGGCCAGCATGCCCCCGCCACGCCCCGCAACCCGCGTCTCGGCAGCCGCTCGACCGCGGCAGCGTGGATCAGAAGAAGGCGCCGAGGGGGTCTTGACCTTGCCGACCTCCCCGCCCGAGCCAATCGGGATCCCGAGGCCGGAGGAGGGTTTCCGGAAAGCACTCCCCCGTCCCACCTAGGATGCTGCGCCCCCGCCTCCCTCGGGGCCTCTTGCGCTCATCCTCGCCGGGCAGCCCCACCCCTCTGCGCGTCTCAGCACCAGCCACTGGAGCCTGCCGGGTTTTGCAGCTACCTTCACTCTCTCGAACTGCAGGGCAGAACGCCAACCTCCCCCGCCCCCCGTTTCCTCCAGCCTCTTGCTGCCTATTGAAAGCAAGATGGGCCACACCGAAGGCCGCTGTGTTGGGAGCCCTCGAGGTCCACGCGCCTCTCTGGGGCCAGAACACGTTACCATTCTCGGGCGGATCCGCTCCCCACCCCACCCCACCCCCGCCCCCGCAAGCCCTTGACTTTTCACTGGAGTCGACAACCTGTTACAGCAGAATTGATGTTTTCACGTTCAACAGAAATTCCCTGACCTGAAGAGGGCCTTACACCCATGTCATTAAAACTTAAAGAGCGAAAAGGAACAGGAAAGATTGCTTTTATCAATTCTCAGAAACAACAACTTGCAACTTTGGGATCCTAGCTAATTTGGGTGAAGATTCTCCAGCTGAGTTAGCACAGTTAATAAGGCTCAGCAAGGCAAACGACATCAACTTGAGATCTCTAAAGAAAAGAACAGTATCTTCAAGAAGGCAAATGTATGGCTCAAGAATAGTAAGAGCTACAAGTTTATCCAGCCTTTGTTTGATTTACCTGTTTGTTGTTGCTGTTTTTTAAATGACACTATATCTGTACCATAATCCTGACTGCAGGTATCATGAATCCTACCTCACCTTTTACAGAGCTAACGCTAAGAGAAGCCTCACAGCACAGTCACCTTCTGTGTTTATTTTAAAAAGAGCCTTTTCGGCCCCCAGCGGAGAGATCCTGGTTTAGTAGCTCAGTGAAAGGACCAGGAATCTGAACTTTTAACAAGCTCCCAGGTGATCTCGATACAAAGCCTAAGTGGGCAAATGTTTTTACAGCTAGGTGTGTCTGACTCCAAGCTTGTTTTTCCCTTCACGCCCCATTCCCTGTGAGCCCTTGTCCTCTTTTCTGGCCAGTGAAAACAGTATCAGCTAAAGGACCCGCTATCACCACCGGCTCTTTCCAAGAACTTCTCCAAAGTGAATTTCATAATACCCTGTGTCTTGCGCGCATGCTCAGTCACTTCGGTCGTGTCCGACTCTTGGTGACCCTATGGACTGTAACTCACCAGGCTCCTCTGTCCATGGGATCCTCCCGGCAAGAATACTGGAGGGGGCTGCCATGCCCTCCTCCAAGGGCTCTTCCCGACCCAGGCAGGGATCGAACCCATATGCCTCCTGTGGCTCCTGAATTGCAGGTGGGTTCATTACCACTGGGCTACCGGGGAAGTCCCGCCCTGTTGTCTTACACCACCGCACAAGACAGGTCACTGGGCAAATTCTCGACACATACAGCTCACCTCATGGGGAATAGGGTCCACCACCCACTGGGGATATTAAATTACTGTGTTATAATATGCTTCTGATCACACCAGCTCTCCCACTCATTTATACTACTTCTCACATGCAAAGCATTCTGTCCAAGTCAGCAGATTTCCAGCTTCGTTTGCATTCTGTACTTAGGAACACCAGGTGTCCAGCTGCCATGGTCTGCTCTAGAAGGAGATGTCAGGGAATCCTTAGTTGGAGTTCTGTTCTCTTTAATTATATCACAACCCCGTCTCCCCTAGTGCCCATTGGGGCTTTCAGGGACCCCTCCCTTCTCACCTGGATTACCAGTCAAATCAGCTACAGGTAAATCCTAGTTTCTTTTCCTGTCATATTCATATCACGTGGTCCCTGGCTAATAGCTTCATCTTGGAGGTGGCCAAGGGCTTTCAGGTGGCTGAGAGACTGAAGGCTGAAAGTGTTAGTCGTTCAGTCATGCCTGGCTCTTTGCAACGCCATGGGCTGTAGCCTACCAGGCTCCTCTGTCCATAGGATTTTCCAGGCAAAGATACTGGAGTGGGGTGCCATTTTCCTTCTCCAGGGGATCTTCCCAACCCCAGGATTGAACCCAGGTCTCCTCTACTGCAGGCAGATTCTTTACTGACTGAGCTCCAAGGGAAGCCCTTCCCAGGTGGCACTAGTGGTTAAAAAAAATTAAAAAAAAACCCACCTGCCAATGCAGGAGACATAAGAGACACGGGTTTGATCTCTGGGTTGGGAAGATCCCCTGGAGGAGAGCATGGCAACCCCTTCCAGTATTCTTGCCTGGAGAATCCCACAGACCGAGGAGCCTGGCGGGCTGCAGTCCATGAGGCTGCAGAGAGTCGGACAAGACTGACGTGACTAAATATGCACAGAGGTGGCCAAGGAGCCATTTGCTCTGCTGGAGGAGTGTATGAAGGAATTTATTGCATTGTGTTATGGGTCAATATTTGTTATTCTTTTTTTCAAATACTCGATCCCTCTCCCAAACTGTGTCACCTCTTTAAGTACCTTCCGAGCAAAAAACACAGCTTTTTTTATAAAAAAAAAAATTTTTTTTAATTGCAAGCCTTTTCCACCTTACTCTCTGCCCACAGATCAGAATAACAGAGTTGCACAAACTCTGCCTGGTCTTGTTAAAACAGTGAAGCCCACAGCAGTCTTTTATTTGCTCACTGAATATGAAACCAGACCCAAGAGCTCAAGTGTCTCTATCTTAATTGACCAAGTTATCAATACATTGTAGTAGAGAGAATACTGACATGACCGCCAGCTTAGTCTCAAGGTGATGCTCTGCAGCTGTGGGGGTTCTTTATTCAGGTTTGGTGTGTAGAGGCCTAAGGTCTTGTTCAGTGGTTCCTTTTCCTAAACAGTCTACCCTGAGTTTGAGCTTCTAACTATGCTGGCCAATAATGGTATCAACTAGCTGCACATGGCTGCTGCTGCTGCTAAGTCACTTCAGTCGTGTCCGACTCTGTGCGACCCCATAGACGGCAGCCCACCAGGCTCCCCCGTCCCTGGGATTCTCCAGGCAAGAACACTGGAGTGGGTTGCCATTTCCTTCTCCAATGCATGAAAGTGAAAAGTGAAAGTGAAGTCGCTCAGTCGTGTCTGACCCTTAGCGACCCCATGGACTGCAGCCTACCAGGCTCCTCCATCCATGGGATTTTCCAGGCAAGAGTACTGGAGTGGGGTGCCATTGCCTTCTCCGCTGCACATGGCTATTTACACTTAAATAAATGAAAATGAACTGAGATTAATTTTGGTGCCTCGGTTGCACTAGCCACACTTAAAGTGCCCAACAGTCACGTGCACACGGGGGCTACTGTATTAGAGGAACAGTGGTAGGACGCTTTCATCTGTGCTGAAAGTTCTATCAGACCTTACTCTTCTCAGAAGGGGCTTCCCAGATGGCTCGGTGGGTAAAGAATCTGCTTCTAATGCAGGAAACGTGGGTTCGATACCTGGGTAGGGAAGATCCCCTGGAGGAGGGCATGGCAACCCACTCTATTATTCCTGTGGAGAATCCCATGGACAGAGGAGCCTGGTGAGCTGCAGTCCATGGGGTTGCAAAGAGTAGGGCAGGACTAAAGCGACTGAGTACGCACTCCTCTTAGAAGATGTATGAATGTTTGTGTCTCAGGCTGAATTTGGAACCTGAGATGCACAGTCGTTTATTGTCATAAGAGAAGGTGGGTAGAGAGGGGACTGGGATGGAATATACCTCAGTGCTGCTGGAAGATGCTGAGTGTGATCTCTGCTGGCACCCCCTTTCCTCTGACCCCTGGCAGACAGCAGAACAGGGGTGCACACCCGTCTGGCATTTTTCTTGATCCTGCTCTGTGCCCTGAATGCCACCTCTGTGAAGCCACCTTCTGACACCCATTACTCTAATATCCCTACAGCACTCGATGTCAGGACATGTCTTATACAGAGTCTGTGTTTGTCTCATCCCATAAGACGAACCTGTGTTTAATTAAGATCCTTGTAATTATGGCTCAGCTCTATTGCTGCCTTTGATAATCATCTCCCTGCCTTGACAATGAAAGAAAATGATCATGCTACAGCATTCTTGGAAAAATAGATAGTATTGTGGGATTTTATTTTTTTTTCCACTTTTAAGAGGAAGGAAAGAACCACTGAAGGGAAAGATAATCCAGAGCATTTCCATCACTTACGTCAGGGTATCTCAACAGAGCGAGTGCAGCTCGGGTGAGATGTTCACCCAGATGATCTAAATGGGAAGGAAGAAACGCAGCCTGTCACGCTGTACCCCAGAATCTGCGTCTGAACAGGACCGCCAGGTGATTCGGGGGCACTTTAATGTTTGCGGAGCACCAGCCTGGGAAGAATATTAACTGCCTACCAGTGGAGAACACACTTTGGTTCTGAAGAGAGCGGCAGACAGGACCCTTGAGCTTGCAGGGCTTAAAATAGAAGGGAAAGAAGAGTGAAAGAGTCAGTCGCTCAGTCCTGTCCAACTCTGCGATCCCATGGACTGTAGCCCACCAGGCTCCTCTGTCCACGGGATTCTCCAGAGAAGAGTACTGGAGTGCGTTGCCATTCCCCTCTCCAGGGATCTTCCTGACACCACGGATCGAACCTGGAATCCCCTGCACTGCAGGCAGATTCTTTACTGTCTGAGCCACCTGGGGAGGCCTGAGGAGAGAGGATGCTCTCAAAACACAGGCAGCTGAAAACACATGTGTAAACTTGTATCGGAGCAGCCATGGAGAAATATGCCTTTGCTATCGGACTGGGAGCCGTGTGTAGAGGGAGTTCTGCAGTGATAGACATGGCACAGATGGGGCTGATGAGGGAGAATTTCCCTGGGAAAGTTGATCTGCAGCCGTTGAGGGCAGAGAGGGGGTGGGAGAGGTTGTGGCAGTGAGGAGAAAACAAGCTCATAGGCCAGAAGGAGTTCACGGTCGGCGTGGGGTCAGGCTGGTGGGAGAGTTACACCCAGCAAGGCAGGGCCTGAAGACCGAGCTTTCCAGGAGACATCACCAGGATGATGATGTGACGGCAGCTGCGGACACTGAAATTCCACGCCATCGCTTGGAGCCGAGATTTTGTTCTGCTCTCTGCTTGTCTGTGCTCCATCCTACTTTGAACACTTAACAGCTCTTAGGCGCAAAGGCAGTCAGAATCAAAGTTAAGGGTAGAAATTTGGAAATGCTCATATAGTGCTTTAACTCTTATGAAAAAAGAGAATAGAAATACAAAATAGTAATGTTGATAACAAGGCAAAGCGGCCAAATCATTCAAAGAGAGGTGTGTGTACTTCGAAAAATAGTACTATACATATTTGATGTAAGAAAAGATTAAAAAATTTTTTTCTTCCTCAATTTTTTTTCTTTGATTTGAACTCAACCTATTTGTTAAATTTTCTTCCTTTCTTGTTCCTATCTTCCCTATAGTGGGTTGAATGGTGGCCCCCAGAAGGTATGTCCATGTCAAGTTCCTGGAACCTGTGAGTTGATGTTATTTAGAAAAAAAGGTTCTTTGCAGATGTCACTAAATTAAGGATCTCATGATAAGGATATATTTTTGAATTACCTGGGTGAATCCTAAGTCCAATGGCAAGTGTCATTATAAAAGACACACGGAGGACAGACAGAACTCTTTTCCCAAACAGCAGCAGGACAAATGTCTGTTGTAAGCCACTAACTTTCTGACAATTTATTACAGCGGCCCTAGAAATCTAATACACTCCCTAATTATTCACTCACATATAAGAAGAGCCTCTATAATTTTTCTCACAGAACAGCATCTATTTTTTCTAAGTTTGATCTAAATGTGTACTATGTTAAAGCCAGGATTGTAGGCTAATCTACAAAGTACACGTTTAAGAACAGCATTAAAAATTACTTCCAAATGGTTCACGAATGCAGAATTGTGCTACACTACTTCTCTGTTTGAGTGTGTGTTGTTTTTGTTCTTGTGTTTTGTTTTTATTTTGGCAGATGCTGGAATGGAAGCATGAAATGGAATGTGTCATTTAAGAGAGGGATACAGCTTCCAGGCTTTCTTATATTTAGCATAAAGCATTTATATTCCGAGCAAGAAGACGTGATCAGAGCTTGCTGTGGGAGGCTGTGAAAATTCTTTAGGCAATTCAGTCGTGTATCAGCAGAGCTCACATGCAGCTCTTGGGCACTGGTACAGCTGTATGGATTGATTACGGCTGGCATCTCTTCTAATAGGCCTTTTTGACTCTTGCAACTCTAGTTATTAAATATTTTGAATGTCATTCCTGCAGATAAAGGTTAGAAACCAGCTGTACAATTGGCAAGCCTTGATTCTCCTCATAGAAAGGCTTTCTACCACATGTTTTCCTTCAAACTGTGTTTTAGAACCCATAGCAAAAGTTCTTTTGGCCCAAGCTTTTATCTTATTATTTCTTAATCAAACCTGACAGGTTTTTGGTAGATGAGCCAGGGAGTGGTCATTGGACAGTAGGTTTGAAGACACAATTTCACAGCTGTTTTTAGAACTAACGTTCTTAAAAATATAGTTGAGACATCTGAATGATGTGAGCAGTTTTTTGGTATGTTTTTTGTTTTAATTTTAGCTAAGAATTTGCTGTTTTCTTCCTCCTAAAACTTTGACTAGAAAGCAACTTTACTTTTAGGGTTGCAATAATTATGCTTACTAAGGGTTTGTTCTGTGAAAATTTTAAAAACACTTAGCAGATAACAATGTGATGGGAAGGGGCATTTGGAAGCAGTTACACAAAACAGGTAGAGGAAGAGGTAACTGAGGGGAAACCATCTGAGCAAACTCCTGTAGCTTCTTGATAGCAGCGTTATCTTGGAATGTTTCTTTTCCTGCGTTAACCATGAATGGGAAGAGGACTGGAGTGCTCCAGTTCTTTTGCCCAAATAACAATCTTCTCCATAACAGGCCCATGCTTTATGACCCGTGAATAGAATTTTTGTGACAGTGATTAAAGACGGCAGGAAATTTTCTGCAAAGTCTTGTCTATGTCAAGCATCTTTAAAATCTCTATTGCCAATGGTCAAGGAAGGCTCTTAGTATAAATTTCAAAATTTGGGATCGAGTATTCCTGCTTATATCCATGGTAAAAAAGAGGATAGATTTGGTAGAGGTTGTGGGTCATTAAAGATTAGTAAATGAGAGGTCAGTTGTTCCAAACTATTTAGTTTCTTTACATTTCGCTTCAAATGACAAATCCAATTTAAACTGAGATTTATAGCCTTACACACATATCCTTTGGAGAAGGAAATGGCAACCCACTCCAGTATTCTTGCCTGGAAAATCCCATGGATGGAGAAGCCTGGTAGGCTACAATCCACGGGGTCACAAAGAGTCAGACACGACTGAGTGATTTCACTTTCACTTCACACATATCCTTATGATTTGCTTTCTGAACCAGGTGAATTCTGGCAGATTTAGATATTTCTGGATATTTATTTTATAGTAATAAAAGCCCTAGAGAATAAAGACATTATAAATATAACATGGGTGTGTTTATATTTCAATGAAATAAAGTCCAGCAATAAAGAAATGACTGCCTAAATTATAGTAGGTATATAGCACAATGCCACTAAAGTAATGAGTTATATTTAAATAAGTTGACTTGGAAGGATTTCCACGATGCACTGTTAATAAGAAAATTAACATTCAGAACTGACCATAATACTGTCTCATTTTTGTAAAACAGATATTGTAGGCATTACTATTGTTTTCCAGATATTTCTGATCTCCTGTCTTCTGGTACGTGGTAGAGCTGCAGTCTGTATGTCTAGATCCCTTGGAGGTGGGTGGAACCAGGTGACCAATTCTGATCTATGTGTGATAAACTGAAGTTCAAGGTGATGGCTGCTGCTTCCCTTTGGGTTCTGGAGTGAGCCAAGCCCACCTGCTGACACACCAGATTCATGTAGTTCGTGAAATGAACTTGTTTTGCTATAAGCCACCGAAATCTTGGAGTTTTGTATTTTTTTTAACTGAAGATTAATCTAGCCTATCAAGACTAATACATCAATGACAAATGTGTGTGTAGCTGTGTGGGGATGCATTTGTATATTATAGATCACCTTATTTAATCATCACAGCAACTCCGTAAGATGGAACTATTATTTCCATTTTATGCTTCAGGAAACAGAAGCGCAATACAATTAAGTAAATTCCCCGGGTTATGCAATTAGCATTCTGCCAAGGAGAAATCAGATCCAAAGTATGTTTAATGGCCAAGCACACCTCTCCTCCTCCAACCATCCCACCGACATGCAGAAAACTGCTAGGCAGTTTTTCTTCAGAGGACCCTCAATACTATTTTAGGACAGAAGCATATGGCATCATGAAATCCAACCAAGAAAGGTTATGAGACTGCGGGCACAGGACACAGAAACCTTGCCTGCCATGCAGCGCTTAGCTGCTGGTGGTAAAGAGAACAGGGGTAAAAATAGGATGAAGAGAATCTTATCTATCATTTCTACTGGCACATTCGTGCCCTTTCAATCTTGAAAACAGACAGCAGCTGATACTCACTGTTATCCTTTTAGGGCAGGATGGTATTAACAGTGTAGCGAGTCCCTCCAGGCTGTTTGACAAAAGCTCATGATCAGCTTAATGATAATTGGCCATTAGGACAGAGTCGCAGTTGTGTTTGTACAGAGCAGGTGCAGGAACAAGGTAACAGGATAACGTACCACTGGCAAGAAATGCAGGTTGGCCCTTTATCCAAGTGGGAGAACTTCAGTTATACATGAAACATCACTGAGTGTGTGGGGGTAGCTGTGAGTAGCCAGCGATGGGGAGCTTGTAAGTGGGTATCGTGGGTGTATAACTGTGTAACATGCAGATTACTTCTCCCACGGAAAAGACGATGGTCTAATTCACTGAGGGAAGCATTACAATATGCACTAAGACTAGTGAAGTAAATGATCAAAGGGATATCTTTGCTTCTAACAAGCCAGTTTGTACTCATCTTCCCAGTGCGCCAAGATCATGTTCTCTCAGGAGTTCCAAACCAGTTTTTTTTTTTTTTTTTAATAATAGGGAAGCCTGCTGAAGAGGAATTCTATTTATTTCTATACATGTTATGTCAATAGAGCTTTTTCCTTTGTGATGCATATTTTATCCATACAAATTATTGTGTAATAACAACAGTTTGTTGCCATCTTACATGTAAGAGGGAATTTATTTACAGGAATGGAAGGGGAAATTAAAAAACTAAGAAGAGTCTAAAGAAAGGATCATATTACAGTGTGCTATTGGGACTTACTGGAGGAGGGCATGGCAACCCATGCCAGCATTCTTGCCTGGAGAATCCGTGCGGACAGAGGAGCCTGGCGGGCTACAATCTGTAGGGTTGCAAAGAGTGGGACGTGACTAAGCGACTAAGCTCAGCACAGCACAGCATGGGGACTTAAGAACAAAATAGATGCACAGTACATAGAGATAAAGGTAGGCTTTAAAACCCATTCACTCAGTGTCACAATGATTATTTTGCCAGGGAAGACAGTCCATTGCAGGCAGGGAGGCAGAGAGGGACATGTCACTTGGTGAGCTTCCAGTGTGTTTAAGAAACTCTGCTGGGCTTTTTACTGATGGGTATATTAAATGTTTATATGTATGCGTTTATTTGTAGAATGTATTTACCTGATAATAAACTCCAGTATTCTTGGCTGGAAAATTCCATGGACAGGGGAGCCTGGTGGGCTGTACAGTCCATGGGGTCACCAAGAGTTCGACATGACTGAGCAACTGAGCACACAAATATATTAAATATTATCTATGAAAATTATGTCACATAAATTATATATATGTATTTTTAACTAAAAAAGCATTGAGTCCTGACAATAATTCTAAAAGTTGAGGTGTTCTGACCACCACCTGACAAGAAGGCAGAGAGATGAAAGAAGTGGCCCAAAGCTGTCGGATGTGGACAAGGAAGAGTCCAGACCTGAAATGAAGGCAGATCTCCCCATTCAGAGACCAGTCACGCACCACGATTTCATGCTACTGTCCAGAAATTTGCACACAGGAGAGAGGCTATACTGAAGGTAAAAATATCTTTCCAAGCCAACCTTGGAAGAAATTCCTGGAGGACTGCTTAAAGGATGAAGGGCAAACCTGTAACATTTACTAGGATCTACCGATTTACAGAGGAAGTAAATCTATCTTTCCATTTTATGGATTAAAAAAAACTACTGAAATGAAGATTCTTTCATTTTCCAATCTGTAAGTAATTTATTTTTAAGACCATGTAAAATCATGCCTTTTTTCCTCTTGAAACTCCACAGGTGAAAAAAACAGAATTAAACAAACCTTGACAAAAATGATCAGTGTTAAGCAAACATGTGAGTTATGACCAAAAACATGAAGGAGATATTCAGAATCTATGAATATTAAGTCAGTATATTTTTATATTTTACTAAACCTAATGAATAGAAATTATTTAAAGTAAATTTTGTAAAACTTTTAAGTACATGAATTCCTTTTTTTTTTTTTCACACTCCCTTTCTCTTCCTTTTCCAAAACTGACAATATGTCAAGGGAGCCCTGGAGCTCCCCAGTTAGTTTTCCCTGATTTCAAGAAAACAATTAGAGGGACTTCTCTGGTGGTTCTTCTGCACTCCCCATGTGGGGAGGCCTGGGTTCGATTCCTGGCCAGGAGACAAGATCCCACGTGCCACCGCTGAGAATTCACATGCTGTGTGCTGTGGCAGGTTGCTCAGTTGTGTCTGACTCTGTGACCCCATGGGCTGTAGCCCGCCAGACTCTCTGTCCATTGGAGTTCTCCAGGCAGGAATACTGGAGTGGGTTGCCATGCCCTCCTCCAGGGGATCTTCCCGCCCCAGGGATTGACCCCATGTCTCCTGCCTGCATCTCTTGCATTGGCAGGTGGGCTCTTCACCACTTGAGCTCGCATGCCAGAACCAAAAGAGCAAAGATCCCCCATGCTTCAACCAAGACCTGGTGCAGCCAAATAAATAAGTACTTTTTAAAAAGAAAAATGGGCTTCCCTCATAGCACAGCTGGTAAAGAATCCGCCTGCAATGCAGGAGACCCTGGTTCAATTCCTGAGTCAGAAAGATCCCCTGGAGAAGGGATAGTCTACCCACTCCAGTATTCTTGGGCTTCCCTTGTGGCTCGAGCTGGTAAAGAATCTGCGCACAATGTGGGAGACCTGCGTTTGATCCCTGGGTTGGGAAGATCCCCTGGAGAAGGGAAAGACTACCCACTCCAGTATTCTGGCCTAGAGAATTCCATGGACTACACAGTGCAGCCAAATAAATATTTTTTAAAAGGAAGACAAGAAAATAACAATGTCTTCTCAGACTTGTTCCCCCTACCCCCCAAATCTGTCAATTCCTTAAAGGCAAAGAAGCCTTCTGCTCTTCTAAATCCTAATCTCAACTTTACCTTAAAAATAAAACACTCTTGCTTTGCTTGCAAGAGAATGGTATAGACATTGCTCTATAGACTGCTTGATGTTCTAAAATTCTCAGAAAAGCTCCAAGGTATCTACTGCATATGAATTACAAACTTCAGTCATACAGCTTTCCTGCTAATATATTCCTGAGCTCATCATACAGAGCACACTAGCATATTTGTATATTAGCATCTGATAATTTTGTTTTAAATGGTGCATATTAAGTCAGCCTGTGTTCTTCAGAACATTTTGCACACAGTTTGGGAACTATTACCCATCATTCATTTACAGTGAATGCCCAAGGCAAGCACTGGCAATACTAAGGTTAGTTTTGGTCTTTTATTAGCTTGGTTTTTGACAGCAGCACGTGATGAACCAATACCTGACATAGTTTCAGTCTTTCATCCTTTCCATCAGAGATAGGCTTTGTGATTTGTCTCACTGTGTTTTTAAGAATGAGAGCTACACATGAAACACACAAGGCTCACAGGAAATACTTTCTGCTTAAAATTTCCCTCAAGTTTTGATAATAAGGAGACATACAGATATTTCCACAAGTAATATTAGAATCAAAAGAGAGCTGGGCTTTTTTTCCTGCAAATAAATATTGGCAGCTAACAAGGAGAGTTAATAGAAATGTATAGAATGCTTTGTAGTGAATGGGGGCATTCTGCTAAGCCAAGACAGAAACTGGATAGCTAACTAAAGCAGTGACCATTTTTGCCTTTACCTGAGACACTGTGTTGGTTTGCTAAAGATGAGCAGTGTGTTGCTGTGTCCACCAAAATGACCGTAGCTCAAAATTGTATAAAAGAGGAGAGAGATTGGTAACCCAGGAAGGAGTGGGTCCATTATCCACAAATGTCTAGTTCTGGATATTAGTTATAAATACAAGCATAAGTTTGATAATGTGAAGAGACAGCCCAGATTGCTGAGATCACTAACTGTTGGAGCAAAGAAGGAATGAGTCAATAAAATCTTCATCTCAAACCAAGATTCATGCTACTCTCCACATTAATCACCTGTCAGGGTCACCTGGAAAAGACCCTGATGCTGGGAAAGATTGAAGGCAGGAGAAGGGGATGACAGAGGACGAGATGGTTGGATGGCATCACTGACTCAATGGACATGAGTTTGAGCAAGCTCCGAGACATGGTGAAGAACAGGGAAGCCTGGTGTGCTGCAGTCCGTGGGGTCACAAGGAGTTGGACTCAACTGAGCAACTGAATAAGTGTCCCCTGGACCACTTCTTCCGTGATGGTAGTTTTATAAATTAGAGAAATTCTGCACAGACATTTTGATTTATATATGGCTCAAACATGACATGAAGGATTAGAAAACAAAGATTTCAGACCAAAGTGAGGCGAGAGAAGACCAGAAACAAGAGTGCACTTCCCTCAAGTGAGGACTTCCTATTTAATGGATTTCACTAGACTGCCAAGTTTTTCTTGAGAGACGGAGTCTGAATCAAGAAGAGATTGTCTTTTTATGGCAGAAATCATATTTCAGAACATTACAGAGAATCCTTGAGAAAGACCTGATGATGTTTATCTGAGCTATCGTAAGCTGCAGTGCTGGGGAAGTGGTATGAATCATTGGGGTGTACACTCATATTCTGAAATTCAATAGCCTGAACTCAAACTATTCTTGTTGCCAACTCATGCAAACTGTGGCTCCTTCACTGGTCCCCTGTTCCTCCCAGTGACCTGAACTGGAATCCTCTGTGTGATCTATGATCTTCATATTCCACATAGAGTGACCAAGGCTTACATTCTTTGTCTTAATCCTCTCATCTATGATAAAAAAAAAAAAATCCCCAAAGTTGGGAGTAGAATGAAATGGTACCCCACCTCATTCTTCAGCAAATGAATTAAAGAGACTTCTTTTATTAATTTTCATAATTAAGAACTTATCAAAATAATTTATTAAGCATGCAGCTTAGACAGTATATTAAAAAGCAGAGACATCACTTTGCTGACAAACGTCTGTATCGTCAAAGCTATGTTTTTCCAGGAGTTATGTATGGATGTGAGGGTTGGACCACAAAGCTGAAAGCTGAAGAATTGGTGCATTTGAATTGTGATGCTGGAGAAGACTCTTGAGAGTCCCTTGGACTGTAAGGAGATCAAACCAGCCAATCCTAAAGGAAATCAACTCTGAATATTCACTGGAAGGACTGTTGTTGAAGCTCCAATACTTTGGCCTTCTGATGCAAGGAGCTGACTCATTGGAAAACACCCTGTTGGGAGAGACTGAGGGCAAGAAAGGGGGGTGACAGGATGAGATGGTTAGATAGCATCACCAACTCAATGGATATGAGTTTGAGCAAACTCTGGGACATCGTGAAGGACTGGGAATCCTGGTGTGCTACAGCCTATGGGGTCACAAAGAGTTGGACAGGAGTTAGCAACTGAATAACAGCATTAAGCACACATCTATATATATCACAGTATTACTTTCATGAAATCTTCTGCCAATGAACAACTTCTCTGGACACAGCCTTTCTCCAGATTCTTCCTTAAATCTGCCCTAGGAATCAGTTCTTCCAAAAAGCCAACTGAGTTAACTTGGGTTGCAAAGATGAAAACTTTCAGAGTGGTTTGTCCTCCAAGAGATCAATACATTCTTTGGTGGATAAAACGAAAGGATTGGACTAGTAGATGATTGCTAAGGTGATTCCAAAAATGCCGTTCTCGTACTCTAATAGATGTTAAATTGCAACAACCAGAAGAGTGTCAAGAAACATAAAGAACCGACTGTGTTCTTGATAAAGAAGTTAAGAGCTTTTAGTGAACACTTAAGCTTTCTAAGGTATCAAATCTCAGCTGACAGCTAAGACAGGTCTGATCTGCAGCCACGTCTTCTATCACCTCGTGCGTCTCCTGGCACTTCGTGGTCAGCTACTCCAGGGCACTCACAGTCCCCACAGTTCCGTGCTGCCTCCTTCTGCTCCTGGACCTTGCCCTCCCCCTCCCAGGAGCCTCTTTCTCATTCTCCGCATCACAGCACAGACAGTGCTCGACACTCGGCCGGACGGAACTACCTGCTCATCGCTCAGTGCTTCCTCGGAACCTACTGCCGATTGAAGTCTCACTGTAACATCCTATAAATGTAAGTTTTGCTTGTGATGTAGTTCAAAGGTACAGAAAAGACAGTGGATCCTATACTGTCCAAGTGTGCATCACTCAGGCTTTAAAATGTTAGCGCTCTATCCTAGGTGCCTTCGTGCTTTAAAAAGAATATAAAGGGATAAAAATCAGAGACATTGCAAAGACCATCAATCTTCCTCCCCACTCCTCTTTCCCAGAGGCAACTACTATCCTGAAATTGATGTTTGTGAATCCCATCTATTTTTTATATTTTCACCATACATTTGCAAGTATTTTGCAATACTGATTTATGGGTTTCCAGGGTACATAAGGGGTTATCTCATGTTAAGAATCATTTTGTAATATTCTCTATTTAACTCAACATTATGTTTTAGGGTTGTTGCATGTGGATTCATGAACATCTAGTCCATTCATATTTCCTGCTGGTATTCCCATGTTAAGATTATAGTTTATGAATCCCTCATGAAAGACTATTTAGCTGGTATCTAAAATTTGGCAATTACAACAATTACAAACAATTGTTTGAATTACAAACAATTCTCCAGTGGGCATCCTGATAAAGTTCTCTTTAGTGCTCTTGTGCAAGTTTCTCTAAGAAATATATATAACTACAATTGGAATAGCTGTGTCATAGGATATGCAGATCCTTAGCTCAACTAGATATTAACAGGTAACTCTCAAGATGATTGTAACAATTACCATCTCACCAACAGTATATGAGAGCTTCCATTTCCACATCATTGTCACTTGGTATTACCAATCTTGCTTTTCAGTATGCTGGTTGTGATTTAATCACTATATCCCGACTACCTGCTATGTATTCAGATTTCTTCTTCTGCAAATTGCTTGCTCATCATATTTTTGTCCATTTTGATCCGTTGTTTATGTTTTTTTTTTTTTCTGTTTTGGTACTTTTAAAGAAATTCTTTCCTATGATAAGGTTATACAACTGTCTTTAAAATTCACATTATTTGGGCTTTCTACTTGTCTTTGTACTTCTTGGTCTTTGATTGATAGATTTTTCTTTATTCTTCTCCCTTTCTTTGGTTTGGAAGTTGTACGCTTTATTTCTATTCTCTTTATAGCAACCATTAAATATTTAATATATTCTGGTTTTACCTATCAGGCCAATATATCTATCAGGTTGATATATCCAGATGGCTCAGCAGGTAAAGAATCTGCCTGCAATGCAGGAGACACAGGAGATGCGAGTGCCATCCCTAGAAGATCTCCTGGAGTCAGAAGTGGCACCCCACTCCAGTATTCTTGCCTGGGAAATCCCCTGGACAGAGGAGCCTGGTGGGCCCCAGTCCAAGAAGAATAGGCCACAACTTAGCAACTAAACAACAACAACAAACTGAAAAAATATCCAAAGGCTTGAATCTGATCACCCCTCTCCATCTTCCATGTTATTAAAGCCTTGCTTTTGCCTTGTTTTTATAATCCCCCTTATTGAAAACACATTCAGACACTCCAGCATTTTTGTTTTTGTTTCACTTTTACAAACATACTTGTCAACTTCACATCTGCTGCTTAAATTTCATTCTTTCTTTCTTGGTTCAGTTTCTTTCTTTCTGAATAATATGTGATTAGTTCATTTAGTAAAGGTCTGTGAATAAGTACACTCAGGGTCTGTCTGAAAACATCTTTAGTTCAACATCAATTTTGTATAATTGAATTATAATTATCCAAGAAATGCATGTAAATAGCTTACATTTTTAATGGTGCTAAATGCAGTCATCTCATTTCCCTGGAAATAACAATTTTCAACTTGTGAAAGTGAAAGTGAAAGTCGCTCAGTCATGTCCAACTCTTTTGTAGCCTGCCAGGCTCCCCTGTCCATGGAATTCTCCAGGCCAGAATACTGGAGTAGGTAGCCATTCCCTTCTCCAGGGATCTTCCCAACCCAGGGATCAAACCCTGGTCTCCCGCATCACTGGTGGATTCTTTACCATCTGAACCACTAGGGAAATTTTGGGGGAGAATTATCCCTTATGGTATTTACCTCCATGTTTTTAAATAGCGTGCTTATAATACTCTCTTAATTCACTATAATATTTTTTATTAATGACCTACTATGGTAGACATGAATTAAATGCTAATGATTTATCTCAAAGATACAAAACAGGGTTCTAAGAGTGAGAAAAGGGAGGAGTAAGGCAAAGAAGGATGGGAAGTGGTGTTAAATAGGGCCTTTATTTAACTACTACTATTGGCTACTGCTTCCCAATAAGCCAAAAAGAGATAGTGCAGGTGGATCCCAGGTGCGTATGGAGAAATGGGGCTTTGGAACAGTTCTTTGGGAAGAAGATACCTGTTTCTGTCCTCTCTCCCAATTCCCATCTCTTAACTTTGCATGAGTTTTCTCATCTGTAAAACCAGGGCTAGTAATAGTACCTACCACAGAGGGTCATTATGAACCTTGGATGAATTACAAGATAGATAGAAAGATGGAAGTCACTCAGTCGTGTCCAATTCTTTGCAACCCCATGGAATAGTCCATGGATTTCTCCAGGCCGGAATACTGGAGTGGGTATCTGTTCCTGTCTTCAGGGGAATCTTCCCACCCTGGGGATTGAACCCAGGTCTCCCACATTGCAGGCAGGTTCTTTACCAGCTGAGTCACCAGGGAGGAGAAGCAATATGAACTGAGCCTGGCATACAGTAAGGACTTAACAACAGTTAGGTATTATTGCTATTTTCCATGTCTCTTAATATCGTATTTTCCTTATTCCTCTGGGCTTCCTTCTGAGTGGTTTCCTCAGATCCTTCAGTGTTTTGACTCTCTCTCTGGCTGTGTCCACTCTGCTGTTTAATCCAAACACTCGGTGCTTAATGTCAGTGACTATATTGACCACTTACTTCTCGATGTTTTGCTTCCTTTTCTTGTCTGTCTTCTGTTCGCTTGTTTTTCACAGAGGTCTCTTCTTTCCTGATGGCTTCTGTTATTTAATTTGCTTATTGTAAGCATGTATATTTTATAATAACCTTTAGATGTTCCTCTTATTTCTAGCTCTGCCTTTGCTGCATCTGCTGGTTTTCCTTATTGTGATCTCTTTCTTCATGTAATTTGGAACTTGTCATTGTGAATTTATGCTCAACAGAATGGGCTTTCATTCCCTACAGAGTGGTTTTTCATTTGCTTCTATCAGTATCTCAGTGATTCCAACAGTCCAGGGGAAAAAAGTTACGATCGCTTTTGGTGCTGGGTTTCCTGACCCCTATCAGCAGGATATATTTGAATTCCACATAGAGAGTGGCACAGGCTTGCCATCTGAGTTTCTCCCAGGGTCCTTTCTCTCTCTACTCACATCCTAAGAACGTAAGTTTCTCACTACCTCCCTGCCCTTACAGGCAGAGTTTCCTTGTCTTTGTTTCCCTATTCCCCAGTTTAAGTGAGGCCAGACCCTTCACTTTCCTTCCCTTCATCAGAGTCTTAGCTCATTGCTTCAAGCAAGGCGAGGACACTGCTCATGTCCCTGAATTGGGCATTGAGACTCCAATCCTCAGCATCTAGGGTGTACATCCAGGTCAGGCATCCCAGAGGAACATCAGTGTGGCCACATGTGCTGCTAGAAGTTCTAGTTAACTCTCTACATCTTGTCTCCCTCCCTGGTCAATAAGCATCTCTCAGGCAAGGACCACAGTTTATTTCCCAGTCCCTTTGCTCTGCTCTGCTCTCTCAGCTTCTAGCATAGTGCTGGTACTTGGTAAACAGGAGCTCGGTAAATATGAGATGGGTAAATGAGTGAATGAATGAATTAACGGCTACAATTTAGGTCAGTTTAACAGCTACATAAACATTTCCTACAATTTGTCTCTTGAAGCACAAGGTAGACGATTTCCAACACACAGATAAGAGATGTAGCTGAGGACTCGGAGGCCTGGAGACACTTGGAAACATATGTAACACCTACTTGTTCTGATGGGATCTTCAGCTAGTTGTCTTCCTCACTGTTTGAAACAATACTGAAATTAAATAACTGAAACTGTATTAAAACCCAAGGATAGCACTCAGGCACTATATATATCTTCTGGCTACCTAGTTATGTAGTGCACTGAAATGAGGCAAGAAGCTTTTGGGCAATGTAATTAACATCTTTCCAGATCTTCAATTTCTTAAAAATATCAGGATGCTTCATTTTTGAGTTGCTTACAGTGCAAGAGGAAGATACTCTGATTAGCCTTTCCCTATCTATCATTGAGAGGTTGAGGCAGGGAATTGGAAGAGGGAGAAAGAGGGAAGAAAAGCCTTGTCCTTTATAACCTGCTGCTGCTGCTGCTGCTAAGTCGCTTCAGTCATGTCCGACTCTGTGTGACCCCAGAGACGGCAGCCCACCAGGCTCCCCTGTCCCTGGGATTCTCCAGGCAAGAACACTGGAGTGGGTTGCCATTTTCTTCTCCAGTGCATGAAAGTGAAAAGTGAAAGTGAAGTCGCTCAGTCGTGTCCGACTCCTAGCGACCCCATGGACTGCAGCCCACCATTATTAACCTAGAACATGTCTTTTTCTTGAACTTACATTTTGAATATGGTATATAAAAATGGATGTGTTGTCAGCTAATTTTGGATGGCAAAAAATAGCAAAAGTAATTAGGGTCAAAAGACCTTTAATGATAGTAACACACACACAGGAACATGCGTGTGTTCCTGTTTCTTTCAGGAGAAAGACCATGCATTCTGCTGTGAAATTTGCAAGGTTTATCACGTTAGTGTCAACACTTGATGTTTTTATTATCTGAGATCCTGAGCAAGCTTTTAATGAAGTGTGTGTAGAAAATATTGTTCTTGTGATTCCCTTCCCTTGGCTCCAATATGATAGTTTAATCTGATTAAACTAAGTTCATTTCCTTCTCAGGCTCACCCTAGAGTGCTGGCCACTTTTGATAATATGCCTTGTCATCCAAGTCTTGGATTATTCCTCCGAGGCCAGCCAGCTCCATATGGCAACAAAATGCTGATGAAGTAGTTTGAGTTCTTTAGTTATAGTTGTTTTTTTCGTTTCTGTTTTTCAGAAGAAGAAAAAGAAGTACAAACAGGACTGTCAGAGAATAAACCAAAGAGCCAAACAGAATAGTCATAATGAGCTCAGAGAAATGGCAGAAGATTACTTTTCTGGATTGTTGGCCTCTTCAGAAAGTATTCTGTTGGGCAAGTATTTTTGTCATAATGGAAAGAGCTGTTGTAATTACTGGTCAACTCTGTAAGTGGACGATTTTCCCGTGTGGGGCAGTCGTGTGAAGACAAATGCTATTGTCTTGCAAACCATGGCCATCCCTAGAGCGTGCAGGGTCCTTGTCTTAGAAACTATTGGAGTCACTGCAAATCAGCATGTCCACACTGGTCTCACCTGATTCACAAAAGAAATAGCTGGCCAGGGACAGTGACCTGCTAGATAGGCCATGCTCCTGGAACAAGGGACAAGCCACAGGGCCTACCACCACCCATGAATGCGAGTCTTGAGCTCCTTGGGACATCTGGTCAACCTCACATGCCAGGCACATGGTGGGTTGGAGTTCAAGGATTGGAAAATCTATCAAAAAGGAAAAACAGGCATCTAGGGCAACATGGACTTTGGTCTAGGTTCAAGGCTCCCCACTCAGATAGCTGCTACCCCTCCAGTCCCGGTTACCTAATGAGGTTTTAGAAAACATCAATAAAAATGCTCCAAAGAGGGGGTCATGGGGTAGGAGACTGAGGGGATTCTCCTAGGATGGAGGACGTGAATCAAGAACCAGCAATTTCATCGCTGTAAACAGCCCACAGTCCTAATATATTCCATCTAGCTGTTCTTGCAGACACTGGCATGACCAGCAGCTCAGAGGTCATCTCCCAGCCAAGACTTTCCTGCCCAGGTAGAGAGTGACTCATTCTTCGCTCTGTATTCCCACAGCATCTTCTTCATGCCTCAGCTCTCAATCGGCTCTGTGATATGTGGTTCTCTCTCTCTCTCCCCTTGTAGGCTTGGAGACTCTGTGGAGAATAATTACATATTGTGTTTCTTTATGTCTGTGGGGCCTGGACACCTGGAAGACCAGCGATGTTTGGAAAATGAAGGAATGGATGCCTTGCCCACCTGCCAGTCACCTCATGTAGCGTGTATTCCATATGCTGATCGCGAATTATGTATAGACACAAAACTATGGCAGGCATTGTGATGCTATGTTAAATATTCATACTAAGTGATTAAAAACAGGAGTTTCCTTTTTAAGTCTTTACTGCAGCAGCAGGTTGAGCCACAAGCACATTGTTCTAGGGTATCAATATTCCTTAGTGGGCTGTGGGGAAGTTCAAACATGTATATGGGAGCTTTCCATATTAGTCACACTGATGGTGTCTTGAATTTGAACCTTGCTTTCACATCCATTATCTCTGTGATCCTTGCAAAACCCTGTGAGATGGGTAGGCTCTCTTATTTCACAGGAGAAGAAAGCAAGACAGACTGATTAACTGATGCATCTCTGGTCCCCAAAATTTCCGACATGACTGTCTTGACCAACTTAGATCTTTTTCCCCACTATACATTTGCTGTCCTGATGCTGGCCAAATCATTTAACCTCTCGTCAATCTTTTTAGACTTCTTGTCTAAAAAGAGGGAAGATGTACTCTGTATAGCGGGGAGGTAAGATCCAGGATTTAAAGGGATGCTTAAATACTTTGTAGATATTCTTTTGCGTCTTAGTGGTGGCGGCGGTTGTTTACTGCTCAGTCGTATCCGACTGTTTGCAACCCTGTGGACTGTAGCCCACCAGGCTCCTCTGTCCATGGGGTTTTCCAGGCAAGAATACTAGAGTGAGGTGCCATGTCCTTCTCAAGGGGATCTTCCCAAGCCAGTGATTGAGCCGTGTCTCCTGCTTCGCAGGTGGATTCTTTCTGAGCCCCCAGGGAAGCCTGTGTTGGTGGTAGTTGTCCACAACCATCTCATGAACTTGAGATCCCAGGTGCCACGACTGAGACCTGCGGCTGCTGCTGCTGAGTCGCTTCAGTCGTGTCCGACTCTGTGCGACTCCAGAGACGGCAGCCCAGCAGGCTCCCCCGTCCCTGGGATTCTCCAGGCAAGGACACTGGAGTGGGTTGCCATTTCCTTCTCCAATGCATGAAGTGAAAAGTGAAAGTGAAGTCACTCAGTTGTGTCCGACCCTTAGTGACCCCATGGACTGCAGCCTACCAGGCTCTTCCGCCCATGGGATTTTCCATGCAAGAGTAATGGAGTGGGATGCCATTGCCTTCTCCGACCTGGTGCAGACAAATAAATAAATATTAAAAAAAAAAGAGAGAGAGAGAGAGAAAGACTAGACTTGGGGCTATGCCCTGTTATCTGATAGGTTTGCACTTTCCCATGGTCATAGTCTAAGTGACGCTTTTGTAAATGTGCACCCTGGGCCACCAAAGGGCCTCAGCAGGAGAAAGAGTGGCTCACCCAATCCAGCACGATTGCTGAAAACATCCAGGACATTCACACCCACATTCTGGGGATGGGTGTTGCCCCTTTCATGGAACTGGGACACATGACAGTTTCTAGCATTCTTCAGGACTCTAGCATTCTGTTCTCCAGCGACAGCGCTGTGAGCCCTCTGCTCACATTCAATCTCTGGCCAGGCTCCACCCATTCAATTGATTTTTAATTTAAAACATGCTATCTCTGCTGCTCCATTCCCACTGCTGCCACTGTCATCACCCGCGTGGAGATTATCTGTGCTTCTCCCACCCCTTCTCCCTGAATGCTGCTGCCGAATGAGCCTTATTTGTTCAAGGACTATTTTTATCCCATCCTTCTCCTGCTCTAAAATCTCCCTTGGCTTACCCAATCAAGTCCAAACCTTGCCTTCTGGAACTAGAAGCTGTCTTAATCTGCCGTGAGTTCACCTATGTAGCCCGGATCTCATTATTTCCAAGCAGAAACATTTGTCCTCATCACTTTGCTTTTGCTCACACTTGCCTCAGCCTAAAATGTCCTCTCCCCGGTCTTTTTCCTCTGTCTAAACATTACGAATCTTTTTAAGATGAGCTCTGATTTCTTGACTTTCCTTACAGCCCATCATTCACATTCTGGTCCACAATGCTCTTCTCTTATCTACATCATACGTGGATATAACACATTTTGAAGTTGAATCAAATACTGTTCTGAATCATTCTCTGTTTGTTTCACTTTACTTCCCTAGTGGCTCAGATGTTAAGGAGTCTGCCTGTAATGCGGGAGACCCTGGTTCAATCCCTGGGTTGGGAAGATCCTCTGGAGAAGGAAATGGGAACCCACTCTAGTATTCTTGCCTGGAAAATCCAATGGATGGAAGAGCCTGACGGGCTACAGTCCATGGGGTTTCATTTGATAATTTGCTCTTCTTAAAAAGGCCTTTCTCATTTCTTATTTCCCTATAGAGTAAAATCCAAATCTTTAGGAGTCTGGATCCTTCTTAATCCAGTTACAACAGATCACTGACTGTGATCCAATATTCCAAACCACATTCCCTTAAAAATCATATACACAGATCAACTTTTTTTCTGAATGTGAAAACAGTACATTCTTATTATAGAAAACCTGTAAAGGATGTGTGTGTGCGTGCTAAGCTGCTTCAGTCATGTCCGACTCTTTGTGACTCTATGGACTGTAGCCCATCAGGCTCCTCTGTCCATGGGATTCTCCAGGCAAGAATCCTGGAGTGGGTTGCTGTGCCATCTGCCAGGGGACCTTCCCAACCCAGGGACTGAACCTGCATCTCCTGTACTTCCTGACTTGCAGGCAGATTCTTTACTGCTGAACCACTGGGGAGGCCCTTGTAAAGAATAGCGTTAAATAAAGAAGTAGGAAAAATCGACCCCTTCAAAGCAGCCCCATTTGGCACTTCCTCTGAAAGATACAGTCCTGCTAGGTCCTCTCAAATGAGCATGACTCAAGAACTGTCCAAATACCACCTCACCTGTGAAGCTCTCCTTAAGTCTCATCCTCACAGGCAAGACTAATCCTGCTTCCCCACCTCGATCTTCCATGGGTTTCTAACATACTGGCATCATGTTGTTCAGCTCAAAGTGACTTGGCAATTACTTGAACCCTATATTTGGCCACCTGATGTGAAGAACAGACTCACTGGAAAAGATCCTGATTCTGGGGAAGACTGAGGGCAGGAGGAGAAGAGGGTGACAGAGGATGAGGTGGTTGGATGGCATCACCGACTCAATGGACATGAGTTTGAGCAAACTCCAGGAGATAGTGAAGGACAGAGCAGCTTGGTGTGCTGCAATCCATGGGGTCACAAGGAGTCAGACACGACTGAGTGACCGAACAATGACAAAATTGTCTGCATCTCTGGAATCCACCTTCCTGCATCTATTCGTCTCTTTTATCTTCCCAAATCTCAGTAAGCCTCTTTTCCTGATGGTCTTTGGAAAGAGATTAAATGTTGCTTATTAACTTTCTATATGATCACTACTTTTGATTTTGCCATTCTCATAGACACTAACCAGGTTACACCCTTCATTTATAGAATATTAGCTAAATTAGTTTCTAAATATGCTTTCTAAATATGCTTGCATATCTCTATGGAGGTGAATAGCATATTGAAAGATACCTTTTTGGAACACTGGAAGGATAGATTAGAAGTGAGCAATGACATGTTTCTAAGGTTAGAACTATGAACTTACATTCAATCCTGACATGGCATGGTCCTAACATTTGCCCTCCTCTCTCCATTACCACTATCCATACCCTTTGGCCATTTCAATCCAACCTAGACTAAATTTTTAGGTATTAAATTATCTCATACCCCTAGCCTCTTTCAGTATCCAAAATGCCTGTCCATTTACCTAAAGGGCCAAAACTCTTGACCATATGGCTCCAAACTGTTTATATTTTTAATCTAAAATTTAGACATATTTCCTTAGAAATACTAGGTTATACTTAACACTAGTCTCTTTTGTGGGCTTCCCTGGTAGCTCAGAGGGTAAAGAATCTGCCTGCAATGTAAGAGACCAGTTCACCCCATACACTTTCAAAGCTCTGGTTTTACTTTTTTAAAACCTGGGATGTACCCACTGTTCCCTTCTTCTCTATGTATCCAAACTTTTCAAAACATCAAGACCCCATTGACATACCATCGCCTCCTTGAGTTAGGAAAACTACACGCAAATGTTTCCCTTATTTAGCACTTCCTTCATCCTGCCTTGTGTTAGTTAGCTGGCGACATATTTGTCTCCCCTATTTGTTCATGATCTTTTTCAGAGCATAAACCAGGCCTTCTTTCTCTCTGCTCAGTGCCTAAGACGGTTCCTTGCCGTGAGCACTAAATAAATTTATATTTATTTGAAGCCTCAAACTTGGAATATTGTTTAGGAAAAAACCCAACAGACTGGAAATTTGGGGGCATGAATTTTGTTCTTAGCTTCAGTAGTAACTGTCTTCTGATTGTGGGATCTTGGGACACCATTTTTCTCAGCTGTAAAATCAAGAAATTGGTCTTCACGTTTCCCCAGTGGCTCATCAGTAAGAAATCCACCTGCAATGCAGGAGACGTGGGAGACAATGGGCTCAATTCCTGGGTCGAGAAGATCCCCTGGAGGAGGAAATGGCAACCCACTCAGTATTCTCACCTGTGAAATCCCACTGACAGAGGAGCCTGGTGGGCTAGAGTCCATGAGGTCACAAAGAGTTGGACACAACTGAGTGAGCACACACACACACACACACATACATACATCTTAAGGGGTCCTAACTTTAGTGATCAAAGAAAAAATTTGAAACCCCTTATTTACACTGAATTTAAGATCTTCACTTAAACTGTTACTGGGAATATGCCCTTAATTTGCTGCAGCAAGGAAGGAAGAACGTCTTTTGAGAGTCACGAGTTGAGCCACTGGACAGATGAGAAAATAAAGGTTCTAACAGGGGTAAAATCTGGAGTTTGGGCCCAAACTGGTTGATTTCAATTCTACTGTCTTTTTATGCAGGTAAACTCTCCCTTGAGACCAAACCTAAAAAAGGAACCTAGATAAGTTAATATTTGAAATGAATAAATAACTGACAGGCCATAGAAAAGTCATCATTCATGCCTCAGAGGAAAGAACTAAAAATAGATTTAAGCAGTGGTTGGAAAAAGTTGTGTTGGGGAATGAAATCTACTCATTCCAGGAAGAAGAATATAAGGTGTGTGGTTTGCAAAAGCAGCAACATATAGCAAGAAGAGGCCAGATTACTCAGGGGAAGATGCACAACGAAAAGGCTTAAGAATAAAGATGCTGGGATAAACCTAGACATACAATATATAAAGTAGATAACCAACAAAGACCTACTATACAGCACAGGGAACTATACTCAATATTTTGCAATAGCCTACAAGAGAAAAGAATCTGAAAACAATAGATATACGTGTATGTATAACTGAATCACTTTTCTGTATACTTGAAATGAACACACCATTGTAAATCAACTATATTTTAATTTAAAAAAAGAAAAAGAAAAAAATAAGAATAGGGAAATTTGGACCTGCCACTTAGGTGAAATATGCCTTTTCAGTTACCTCAATTTCAAGTCAATATGCTATCATTTAACCTCATTTCAAAGACAATCAAGGAAAGAGGCTTATTGAGATTTGGAAAGAGAGAGGAGAGGCCAATTAGACATAGGAACATGAATTCCAAGGATGCCAACAATTTGATGGGGGTCAAATAACTGCCAGATTGTTCTGACCTGGACAGAGCCCTGGGAGTAAAACACACAGAATTAAAAATATATGTATATAAACATATGTCAAGACAAGTTGGGGTCCATGATAAAGCTACCTGCTATGACCGTCCATTTACATGTGGTTTGTACTCTGAAGTTCCCTCCTTCTGTAGTTCAGGAGCTTTCTGATTCAATCAGTTCACTGGTCATGAAATTCCTGAATGAGGACTGGAAATGAACTTGGGTCAAGACAGTTATCCAACGGTAAGATGCTGAACCGGAGAACTCCTAACCCTTTAATTGGGAGCATAATGTCTAGAAGTTAAATAATATGTGAAGAGAAGCATCTATGCCTGGAGATGCTTTGAATAATTTTTTCTACATAACCAAAAAAGCAATCTTTCCAAGCTGAGTTTTTTCTCAGATGGCTTAGATTCTATCAGGAGAAAGAAGGGATACAGAAGTCATTTCTTTTAGTCTAGAGGTTTTCCTCCTCTTCAAGCGAAGAACCAAGAAGAGCCAAACCATGCAACAGTAATGAGGCGTGGCTGAACAACTCATCTTCGTCTGCTCTGCAAGGGAGGCCGAGGCGGGGAGTAGCCTTGATGGTATAGTCTTTAGAATCTTCATTCAGATTACTTTTTTAATGAGTACTTTATGCAGTTAGCGTCACAAAACCTGCCTGAAAAACCAGACTTCTTGGCAATTCCAAAATTAGCCATGGAAAATGCCAAATATTGACACGATTTTCTAAATGTAGCTCTTATGCAGGCCCCACTGTTTCAGGTTGTGGCTAAGGACGCCCGATGTGTAACCCTGCTGGGTAAGCATTCCCACCAGGAGCCTCAGGGGAAGCTGGCCAGGTTTCCGTCAAACAGAATGGAAGCACTTCCCCAGACATCTGTATAACCTGCACACAGCTCACAAAAACGGGAGGAGTAGGTGGAGCTATGAATATTGATGCGCAAGTTTAATTTTAAAGAAACTGTGTAGGCAGATTCAGTCCTACATGGGAATTTCTGAAAAAATAAGGCTAAGGAAAACTATTTTATAGCATATAAATGACAGTAAGACGATGTCCTGGCCACCTTTATCTTTGGTCTGCACCCGTGTCTCTAGGAAACAGTGAAAAGAATTTGCGTAAGACTTAGGAGATGGGAGTCTCAAATAGACAGTTTTCACAGAAAGAGACTCACAGACTTAGAGAATGAACTTATGGTTGCTGCGGGGGAAGGATGGGTGGAAGGGATAGTTAGGGATTTGGGGATGGATAGCGCACTCTGCTAGATTTAAAACGGATGACCCACAAGGCCCTCCTGTACAGCACAGGGAACTTTGCTAATGTTATGTGGCAGCCTGGATGGGAGGGGAGTTTGGGGGAGAATGGAGACATGCGTATGAATGACTGAGTCCTTTCATTGTTCATCTGAAACTATCACCACACTGTTGACCAGCTACACCCCAGGAGAAAATAAAAAGTTAAAAAACACAGGCAGTTTTCATCCACTCCAGTATTCTTGCCTGGGAAATCCCACGGACAGAGAACCCTGGTGGGCTGCAGCCCGTGGGGGCTCAAGAGTTGGACACAACCTAGCCACTAAACCACCACCACCACCCACAGACGTGAGGTGGGTATATATATATATATTTTTCCAATCTGCCCACTTCTTCCCTTCCCCCTGCTACCAGCACACCTAGAAGTCATTCTGTTTAGGACTCAAAAATGGCAAGTCCAAACTCACCACAGTTTCAGCCCCTAACGCCTAACTATGTGCTCAGTCTAATGTTTCCAGGGCACAACTAAATACACGCCAGGCACGGCATCATGCTCTCTGCTGGCAGAACCCGGGAAAGCTCATTACCTTCCAGAGTGTACAATATTACAATGATACAGCAACCAGGAGAATAACCGGAGGATCAGTACATAATCCCTGGGCCGGCCGTATGGGAAGGAGGGCAAGGGGATTCTAAGTGTGGAGCAAAAGCAGAGAGGTCGCCAGGCACAAGCATACCCCATTCTATCAGTTCAGTTCAGTTCAGTCGCTCAGTCGTGTCTGACTCTTAGTGACCCCAGGGACTGCAACATGCCAGGCCTCCCTGTCTAGCACCAACTCCCGGAGCTTACTCAAACTCATGTCCATTGAGTCAGTGATGCCATCCAAACATCTCATCCTCTGTTGTCCCCTTCTCCTCCTGCCCTCAATCTTTCCCAGCATCAGGCTCTTTTCTAGTGAGTCAGTTCTTTGCATCAGGTGGCCAAAGTATTGGAGTTTCAGCTTCAGCATCAGTCCTTCCAATGAATACTCAGGACTGATCTCCTTTCGGATGGACTGGTTGGATCTCCTGGCAGTCCAAGTTACCACATGGCTATTTTCAGTACCTGGCTCTGTTGCCAGGGGTACTAGGGTTAGGGGGAGGGTGAGATGGAGGAGATGACAAACAGTCCTCTCAGCCTGCTCACCGTAAGGCCTCTGAGGAGGAGGACGTGACAGAGCAAAGAAAGTGAAAGAGGAAAATGATGGACCCTTCTAGTATTTATCTCACGTGCGCACGCACACACACACAATTTATGTTTTCTTTCTATAAGCTTGTAGACTCCCCAGTGTTTTCACACTGTAACAAGAAACTCTGTTACGAGGACTTCTCCCATCTTCCTTTTGCTGTGACACAAAACAACTCTCCATCATCTGACCAGGATACCATAATTACATTACCATTTTACCAGCAGTCCACTGAACACTTCTTTCTATCTCACCACTCATGGCTAAGAAATCAAGCTAACTGTGAAAATCATTTCACTCCTGGGCAAACAGAAAGAAACCACTTGGAAAGTTCTCCTCGGAAGGAGAAACAAGTCTGAAGACAGTCATTTCCAGATTGGCTGTGTTATTTAGCAAGGATTTGCTATATAGGATGGGCGCACTTTCACCCTTTGATCTGTCTTGGAGAGATCAGAGTGTCTTACAGAACTGCCAGAACATACACTCTAACACAGGTTGCGTGGGCTTTTTTGGTGGGGGTCATTTACTTGAAAGGACAACTGGCCATCTTGGATCTCCTTCATGCACAAACATAGAAAGGGAATGTTTCTTCAAACAACAATGCCTTGTGTGGGGCTCACGACGCTACTCAATTTAAGTCAGCACAACACAACGTAAGCAAGGAACGCATACAGGTGTAGCCAGGCTGGATCCACTGCTGGTCTCTGGACAGGCGAGTGGGCAGAGTCTCTCCCCACATCCGAGGACCCACTGCCAGCTGCAGAGCAGAGCTCAGGAGGGTCCCTGGACCCAGATGACTTCTCTCTTAAACACATGTGCACTCTGAGCTCCCAGAGGTAAGATCCACGAGCTGCTCTGGGTTCTTAGTTTGTGCCTAGAGCAGCATCACCACCTTGAGAGAGAGGCACTTACTGGGTTCAGAAACACATTTGATGATTATCAGAGTGATTAGAAGGAATCAGGGCAAAGGGAGAAACTCAGGGGCAAGGAGAATTTCTCAAGTAGCAAAAAAAAAAAAAAAAAAGGCTCAACCTCCACCTTCGCCCACCTGCACAAAGAGAAATACTGCATCCCCGGCCATAGCAGACCCTAGTCGCCCAGGAACAAGGAGCTCCATGGCCAGGCTGGAGGCGGGGAGGGGAGATGGCCATCTGTCTCGCCGTTCAGGTGAGATGTCTCCAGGCCACTCTCTCCTTCAGCTTAACTCCTGTCCTCGAGCTTTGCAGGGGACGAGATGGCAAAGCTCATGGGAGCACTCAGGTGTCCCAGAGTGGAGACCTGGGTGTGTAAAGGTGAGGGCAGGAGGGGCCACCTCTACTGGGGGGGAGAAGGTCCTGGAGAGCTCCCACCAGCAGGTGATGTGGGAACAGGACAGGCAGGTATGGAAGAGAAGCCCCAGAACCCGGCAGGCACGGAGGCAAGAGAGCCTGACCTGCTTCAGGAAGAGCGGACACTGAGGATGGCTGGAGTGTGGAGGTGCAGCTGGCAGGAGAAAGTACGGGAGAGACACGTGAGACGGGCTGGGACCTGGGGCCCTTTGCTGCGGGGCTTGCATCTGGACAAACATCTCCTCCAGCAACCGAATGCAAGGAACCTATAAGGGACCAAAAATTACTGCACGCATGTGCAGTTGGGGCACATTATGAACGCCAAGATACAAAAAGACCAAAAACCCAACTGCCACTTCTGGGGGTTGGGGAGCAAAAGCAGGGTCCTGCGCATGATCCCTGACACAGCACCACCGAGGGGGTGGGCAGACCAACTAAGCCACCCCTCCACCCATACCGTCACCCCGTTTAAGGGACCAGCTCACCCCTGTCTCAGGGAGCAAGCAAGGGAAACTCTTGTTGGCTTTTGCTCCCCAGTGTGGCAGCATAAGTCTCAATACAGCCTTGCCTGAATGCCTCATTTTGATCCCTTTCTTATCAGTTTCTATTGTCTAAGAACCTGGGTCCGTAACACAAGGGTTGGCTTCTTCTGAGGGCCTCGGTGCCTTTAAGGAATTGGGGTTTGTCTTTAAGATACTGGGGAGTCAGGGAACTTCACAGGAGAGTGTGACATGGTTTGATTTAGATTTTGAAGACTTACTCAGGCAGCCAGTGGGAGAAGGACCCATAAGTGGATGCCAGGCAGGGGACCCAGGGCTGCTGGCGTCAACCAGTAAGACAGGATATGGGCAGATTTCCTGGGGTAGAAGGGAACATCTTGGAGGATACTGGGACATATGGGCAGCTATATCCTGAAGGGGATGATACACTTAAATTAGGCACAGGCCCCTTCCGCGGCCCTGGGAAGGGATCCAGCAATGAGTTCACAGGGGCATAGCATCTCCTCCATTTCCCAAGTCAAACATTTTTGCATTTTTTCCCAAGAAAGACCCCTTCAAAACAAGAGGTATCAGTCAGACACAGGGAGACGGAGGTTCAAAGATGTTGAGGACAGTGACATTGGAGCGGGTCAGGGAAAGAGAAGCAGGAGAGACGATACACAAATATCGCTTTTTTAAAACTAAATGTTGTATGGTATACAGTGGAGATCAGAGACAAGGTCTAGAAAAGACGGTTTCGGTGAAAACAGCCCCTTTATCGATCTTAGCGGCGTGCTCCTTCAACCTCTGTCCTTACGTAACCGTCAATTATTTTGTTCTCAGGATTAAACAGATTCCACAGCACAAATCCTTGCAGACCTTATTTGACTAGAGATTTCAATGTTTTAGGTTTATCACCGTAAAGCCAAGGGCAACTTTATAACTTTCTTGGGGTGTGGGTGCGAAGCTATTACATGTAGGGATAAGGTAAAAGAAAGAAATCCTAGATAGCTGTCCTTTCAAGCTAAGCGTTTTGTTGTTTGAATGAACTTTGTGTGCATGTGTGTGTGTGCGTGTAAGAGAGAAAAGGGGGGAGGAGGGGGAGGAGGAGAGAGAGAGGCAGGGGGTAGAGCAGAAAGAACACTGGGCGAAGTATCAGAATTTTGTTTTCTTTCAGTCACTAAGTTGTATCCAATTCTTTGTGACCCCATGGACTGCAGCACGCCAGGCTTCCCTGTCCATCACCACCTCCCAGAGTTTGCTCAAACTCATGTCCATCGAGTCGGTGATGCTCCAACCATTTTACCCTCTGTCACCCCCTTCTCTTCCTGCCCTCATCTTTGCCAGCATCAGGGTCTTTTCCAGAGTTGGCTCTTCGCATCAGGTGGCCACAGTATGGCAGCTGCAGCATCAGTCCTTCAGAATACTTGGGTCCATAAGCTCGGTAATCCTGACGATGAATCTCTGAACGTTCAATGTCTTGGTTTCTTCTTGAGTCAAATGAGAGGTTTGAGTTAGGTGCTCTAGAAGGTCTGTTCTTATTCTAAGATTCCAAGTTTCAGGTAGGTCAAATCTTGTCTAATATTCACCCAAGGAGTTTCACTTTTTAAGCAGATTGACTATTTCCTTAAAGGGTTACACCTATACTTGGCTTTATCAGAATACTCAATATGCTGCTCGCATACTGCCTCTCAAAGGAAATCTAACAGTCAGCAATCCTGCTCTCTTGTGCTGAAATACAAAATGACTGAAGCTTAGGGATGCTTGGCCAGCCTCCCTCTTCCATCACCTCCACCCCTCGTGATTGATTGCTAAGCCTCCTCTATATTTCATAGATGTTGGCAAGTCAGGTTCTCAGAAATAAAGTTCAGAAGGGGAAGAATGAATTGGATTATCCTATTCCTCCCATCCCACATATTTCTAAGAGCATATCTGAATACTGCAGCTCTTTAGGAAGCAACGGATGATCCCAGAACCAACTGGCCCATTTTACACAAAACACTGGCTTTCACACTAAAGGAAAGACCCACAATACAGAAGGGAAGGCTCTTGATCCACTGAACCATGGATACTAAGTAAGCAAAAATGAGTTCCTTGTTAGTTACATTGTCATAGTATTATAACACTTTAATATGTTTTCCTTAAAAATGGGTAGGAGAGGAAATGTCACTGCAGATTTTCTATGTAAATAATATTAAAACATCTGTAATTTACCAACATACACCCTTTTCACTCTGGGTAGTATTTTGATGAGCTGTTCTTTAATGTTTCTGACTCTCCATCACCCCAGGGACTGTAGCCCACCAGGCTCCTCTGTCCATGGAATTTTCCAGGCAAGAATACTGGAGCAGGTTGCTACTTCCTTCTCCAGGGGATCTTCCTGACCCAGGGATCGAACCAGCATCTCTTGAGTCTCCTGTATTGGCAGGTTCTTTACCACTGTGCCATCTGGGAAGCCCTCTTTAACGTTTAGCTCCAAATTTATTCTCTTGTCCCATGCCTACCTCGAAGGACACAGCAGGCACACACTGCTAAGCATTACGGAACAATGGCTTGGAATCTCTGAAATCTTCATGGTAAGTTTAAAAGGAACCAAAATATCAGACCGCTGCTTTCCCTTTTCCCAGTCAACCATTTCTTTCCATGCTACCCCTCATCTCTCACACACATTGTGACATAGTCAGCACCCCACCCATATCCTATTTCCATAATAAGAAAGCTTTCTGGGCACTGGGAAAGCCAGCAACTGTACACAGAAGATTTTTTTTTCTAAATAAAGGGAAAAAGGAGCAAGAAGTGCTACAGAGACAAGACCTCAGACTGATGATGGAGATGGAGTCCACGAATACGCAGGTTCCAATCTCTCAACTGGAATAACTTGAAGGTGTGTTGCATATGGCAGTAACTGGCTTGATAATAACTTTCATTGCCTTCCTTCTCTTTTCTATCTTATTTCCCCACACCTCTACCAGTATTTCCTGAATGCACCTCTCAAACTACTGGTACTCAAAATCTTATCTCTGGGTCAACTTCTTGGAAACCCCAAACCAATATCTAACCCATGGCTCCCACAACTACTAAATGTTCTGAGCTTCTGAGATATTAGAACTGAAAGGCATCTCACATCCTATTAGACTACCCTGATTGGTTTGGCTTTCATAAACAAACAAACAAACAAACAAACAAAAGAAAACAAAAACCTGAGATCCAGACAGACTGACCCCAAGGTCACCTAAGCAGTCAATGGCAAACTGCAAATACCTTGAGTCCCCCCAGGACTCTATCAGAGAGTGAGGCTTAAACCTGGCTAAGGATTTAGGACAGTTTGGAACCAAATACTACTTTTAGCAGAAGTCTGTCATGGGATTTGAATTGAAGAGAAGAAAAAGTCCATGGTGTTATGCTGACTATAAGAGACTAAAAAATTAAGAAGATGATATATTCTGTGCAGATGACAGGAGTTATAGAGAAAGGCATCATCAGTAGTCAAAGAGAGATGAGAATATACAGGAAAATCTTCCTAAGAGCTAAAGGAACAACCCCATCCTCTTCAACTCCCAAATTCCTACCATTCAATATTTTGAATGTACGTCAAAAATATGGTAAGATTTCCCACCTTTGGGAGAACAACTGCTCCAAGCTCTGGACCCTTGGGTAATAGTAGATAAATCCCCTTTTCTATACTCTGCTTTTGGTCAGTAGGGGGAAGGATTTGCTCTTTATCTTCTGTTGTAATTTGGTCCTTGACTTTGACAATTTCAGATGTTGCTGTAGGAAGTAAAAACTAGAGCAATACATACACAAAACCTTTAAAAAACAAGACCCTGACCTTTTTAAAAAGTGCCTTATGAAGCACATAGTTGTCTTAAATGACACTGTAGAAGAGAAAGCATGCCTCAAAAAGGTTTATGAGCAAGATAAACACTATCCTACATGTGCGTTTGTTCTCATTTGTCCAAACATCCACATTCCTTTAAAGTAAAATCTCTCTGAGGGCTTGACATATTAAAGTAATACTGCAATTTATCGGCTAATAATACAGCTTCAAAGGAAAGTAATATTCTTAATGGCACCTCATCAAGTCTATTATTTATTTTATTCCTCTAAAGTTTCAAGAGACAAATTGGAGACATACAATCAGTACTATTTGATTCAAGTCTTGATTTTGGTTGTTATGAATAAAGAGCAGCTTTTCTGTTCAAGGTCAAAATAGGGAAGGTTACATTTATTCCAAGACTTCTTTTAAACATGGGCTTCTAGAGTGGGAGTATGGTAGGCAGAATAATGCCCTTCCCAACTAAATTCACATTCTAGTCCCCCAGCCTGTGAATATGTTACCTTACACATAGAAGGGACTAGGGCTCTTGAGTTGAAGATATTATCCTGGGTAATCCAGACGGGCAATGGAATCACAAGAGTCCTTATAAAAGGGAAGCAAGAGGGTGAAGTCGGAGAGGAAGGTGATGTGGTGACAAGCAGAAGTTGCGGGGGTCCCATCGCAAAGAAAGAACCAGAGGCCGAGAACACTGGTCTCCAGAAGCCGGGAAACACAAGGGCCTGGATTCTCCCCAAGAGCCTCTAGAAGGAACCAAGTCTACCTTTAACCTATTGAGACTGATTCTGGTCTTCTGATCTCCAGAACTAGAAAAGTATAAATTTGTGTTTCTTTAAGCCACTAAATCTGTGGTGATTTGTTACAACAGCAATAAGCAACTAATCCAAGGGGTGTGTGAAAGTATCAATGCTGACCAGTCTACCAAGTGCTTCAATACCAACCATCCTAACTGTCCCGATCTCAGGGCAGCAGGGTAGAATAGAAAGAGCAAAGCCTCAGATCAAACAGATCGACGTCCCTTGAGTTCCGATCCTGGCTCTGCCACTTACTGTCTGTGTGCTTTGGGGAAGTTATTTCCCCTCTCTGAGCCATAACTGTTTCAGAGGTAAAGCAGTGGTTGTCTGCATTTCAGATCCGATAGAATTACATCTCTATAGCAACAGCAATAAATCATCCAGCTAGAGTACAGGTACCAGCAGGTTGCCATGAGGTTTAAATGAGATGATGTGTCTAAAGGGTCTGTGCAGCATTTATTGCCCAGCAGACGCTCGGCAGAGGCCAGTTTTCTTAACCTCACCCCATCTTACACAGCAGCGGTGTGTATAATCCTGCAGGGAGCTTGCTAAAATGCAGGTGGTGCATGAGTCTACACCATCAATATCTTCCCACCTCACCTGGGAAAGCATCAAATCTTCTTAGCAGGGTTTGTAAGATGCCTTTTTAACGGCTTTATGGAGACATAATTTATATACCCTAAAATCCATGCATTTTAAGCATACAATTCAGTGAATTTCAGTGTATTTACAGAGTTGTACAACCATCACCACAATCTAATTTTTTAATATTTTCAACATCCTAAAAAGCAAACAAGTGTCCATGTACCATCATTCCTTGTTCCCGCCCTGCCCTACACAACCACAAT
This sequence comes from Oryx dammah, assembly GCF_014754425.2. NCBI lineage: Eukaryota > Metazoa > Chordata > Mammalia > Artiodactyla > Bovidae > Oryx > Oryx dammah. Next base: position 8,551,071 of record NW_024070195.1, on the reverse strand, counting down.
CTGTATTTCCTCAGATGGATTCCAAATGCAGTCCGCCCTTGCTTCAAGAATATTCAAAAAAATTTTTTTAATTAATTTATTTATTTATTTTTAATTTTTACTTTACAATTCTGTATTGGTTTTGGCATAGATTTTTTAACAAATAGACACCCATGAGCTTACTGACCATCATGTCAAAATTCCACATCAGCTTTTCTTTTCTCAAAAATGAAAACAGGGTCTACCTAACAGTTTCCCTGAAGGGAACTGGGTTTTATTGGTCAGAACTTCCAGTATTACCGGAAACTGAAATTTAAAGGGTACACTTTCAAATCATGATTTTTAAGGATGTACAAATTTAAATGCTCCCTTTTTCCTTCTCAACCCCCACTCCAAACCTCCAGTCTCAGTGGTGAGAAGACCCACTGTTATAGAGATGCATATAGATGGACCCAAAGTCTGCGGCAGGGTGACAGGTAGGGCAGGAATCGGCTCCCCTAGTCTATGGAAGCTGACTCCCAGCCCCCTTTCCCTTCCCTCCATACTACCTGGGTGTCTTCAGTGATCTGAGTGCCATATCCTTTCCATTTTGCTTACCCCAGGCTTCCCTGGTGGCTCAGATGGTAAAGAGTCTGCCTGCAGTGAGGGAGATCCAGGTTCGATCCCTGGGTCAGGAAGATCCCCTGGAGAAGGAAATGGCAACCTACTCCAGGATTCTTGCCTGGAGAATCCTATGGATGGAGGAGCCTGGTGTGCTACAGTCCATAGGGTCACGAAGAGTCGGACACGACTGAGTGAATTCACTTCACTTCACTTCACTTCTTTCACCCCAGGCTTCTAGGTGCTCTGGTGCATTGTTGCTGATGGGCGGCTAAAGTTGTCGCCATGGGAGTGGGATCCTTGGGGATGAAGTTGGGCAGAAAATTTCTCACCAGGAATGTAGGGTGTGTTGTAAGTGATAAGGTGGCCAACCTGCGTCTGTGACAGGCTCTGAAATCTAAGTACTGACAGGAACGCAGGTCAAGTGTGGTGTGCAAAGAGGCCAAGAGATGAGTTTCAGGCCCCAGGCTACTGGGAGCTGCAGGGAAGCACTGGAAATGCTATTTGAAATTCATGAAATCAGAAAGGAAACAAGTGAGAGGGAGACAGGCTGGGACCTGAGACCCTCGGATGTAACGCTTCCAGGAGCAACAAAACACCAAGAGACTTTAAGGGACTAAAAAATAACTGCTTGCATGGGCAGTTGGGTGGAATTATGGACAAAAAAGATACAGAAAGACGGAAAAACCCAACTGCCACTTCTGAAAAGCCATACAAAAGCAGGTAAGGAATGAGGTTGCCCTCCCTCCCCAAAGCAAGCAAGCAAGGGAAACTGTTATTTGTTCTCGATCTCTCCTGATGAATTTCTATTGATTGAGGAAGCCGAGAACCCTAGTCAGTAACAAAAGGGATCCCAAAATATTTCCTCTAGCACTAGCTGGTTAGTGCTGCTCACCCAGGAACATGAGCACATTGGGTTAACTCCAAGGGAAGAGCCCTTAGAGAAGGGCATGGCAACCGGCTCCAGGATTCTTGCCTGGAGAATCCCATGGACAGAGGAGCCTGGCGGGCTACAGTCCATGAGGTCACAGAGAGTCAGACACGAGTGAAGCATCTGAGCACACACACCCGGGTCAGGGTGGAGAGCCCAGGGGCTCACATCAGCGGATGCGCTGCCCTGAAGAGCGAGAAGCGTCTCTTCCTGCCTATCCCAGCCACCTCCTTTCTGTTCCCCCTTCTATTGATTGTTACCACAGTTTCAATTCATGGAGATACAGTTAAGAACACAAGTTTTACAATGATCATTGTGTCCTTTATTCTTAGATTCATGCCCATGAACTACTCACAGCATAAAAAGGGCAACATTTATATGGCATCCAAAATCTTCATGCCTTATTAGCCTGTCATCATAATCAGTTCAGTTCAGTTCAGTCACTCAGTCGTGTCCAACTCTTTGCAACCCCATGAATCACAGCACGCCAGGCCTCCCTGTCCATCACCAACTCCCGGAGTTCACTCAGATTCACGTCCATCAAGTCAGTGATGCCATCCAGCCATCTCATCCTCTGTCGTCCCCTTCTCCTCCTGCCCCCGATCCCTCCCAGCATCAGAGTCTTTTCCAATGAGTCAACTCTTCGCATGAGGTGGCCAATACTGCTGGCCAAAAAACTGAGGTGGGAGAAGCATGGATTTGGGGCAGATTAATTTAACTTCTAAAACAGGCTGGGCACTTAGGTTCCCTTCGTTTGGGTTTAACATTTAAGTAGCTTGATACAGTTATTAGGCAAATTGCTTCTGTATCCATCTACCACAATAAACAAAGATACATCCATTTCTACTTTGCCATAGATTTTTATTTTTAATCAGAAATGAGAAGAGAACTTCAGAAGAAACAGCACCTGTTGGCTAATTACTGTGAGGAAGAGAAGTTCAGCATCAATTAGGCTACAACTGAAATAATTGTATTTGGCAGACAGTCTCCAACGTTTAAGTATACAAAATTTAATTACCCAGCCACACATAGCACATTCAGCTACTTAGGGGCGCTTACGGGCACACTTTGAAAGTGACTCATCCAAAAAGATCCACTGGGGTGCAGTTATAACCAGAATCAGATGTTCCACAGAAGTCAGATTATGTTTATTTTATGCTGGGAGACAAGTGGATGGTAACATCTGCTCTTGACATCTTTAAAGCAAAATTTTCTGTGTGTGTGTGTGTGTGCGCGCGCACGCGCGCAGGGTTCTGAGTTCTCAAATAAATGTCTAAGTACTCAAGCATTTTTGTTGGTGTATCAATGCTGGTCATACCCCTAGTTATATGTTATATCTGTAGCTCACTTATAAGAGTAAATAAGGAAGTTAAACATTTTTAAAATAATAATAATGTGTCGAAGAAAAGACAGTAAGAATGGAGAACCTCTGTGGGGGAGAGAATACAAGAGCAGTTGTTAAATTTTCAGAGCTAGATGCTAACTGTCTGCAGTCAACACAACAGGAATCTAAAGCCTCTAGCTCTTTCTTTTATCAGCAACATAGAAATAGGCACTTCAGCCTCTTATTAGAGAAGTCAAGTATGAATTCACCGCAGTCTGATACTCACCAAAGACTCCAGCAAGGCACCTGACTTTGAGAGAGGTGGCCTAGAAATACGAACTCTGCTTTTCCAGGTTAGAGCATCTCAATGCTGGCTACAAATTTGAATCACCTGAGGTGCTTTAAAAACACCTATGCCTGAGTCCTAGCCAGCACGTCTGATTTAGAATTTTTCAAAGGCTTCCCTGGGTCATGAACAACTACTCTAGAACCTTGCTTTTCCAGCATTAGTATCTTCTAGAAGACTTAGAAACGCAGTACCTCGAGCCCAGCTCTAGACCTGCCCAATCAGCGTCGGCTCTTTAGCAAGATTCCCAGCTGATTCTAATGTATTTGGAAGCTCGAGAGCCCCTTCTTACAAGGAGGTTCCGTGAGTTCTTCGTATTGTCAGCTCATCACAGAGTAGCACACCTCTCTGCTGAAATGCCTTCACTGAACCCAGCTTCTTGATTTGCCTGAAGATCAATATAGTCAACAGTCTCCATTACACAATTCTTACCGAAGACGTTTTCCCCATGATATGCTCAATATACTTTAAGCAATTGCATTTAACTGTGCAGTGAAGGTTCTCTCACATTTTAATGACGGAAAAAGCTCATGTCACCGGATGTGTTTAGTTCCTACTTACAAATCATTTTAAAGCCTGAAGACATTCTAATCCATGAAAATCTCTGAAAACTGTAGATATTCTATATATGTTGGCTTGGTGGTACTCCTATTTTATAAACTAAATCTTGTGGAGGCCAGTTACAGAAACTACTTCATTTCTTCAGCCATGAACAATGATCTACAGGAGTTTACACAGATCGTATCCTTGTTAAGTCCTTGAAACACATCCTCAAGTAACCTGCTTTAATCTCTCCTTTTCACTCAACACTCTTGGGCTCCAAAATCACAGCAGATGGTGACTGCAGTCATGAAATTAAAAGATGCTTGCTCCTTAGAAGAAAAGCTAGGATAAACCTAGACAGCATATTTAAAAGCAGAGAAATTACTTTGCCAACAAATGTCCATCTAGCCAAAGCTATGGTTTTTCCAGTGGTCATGTATGGATGTGACAGTTGGACAATAAAGAAAGCTGAGTGCCGAAGAACTGATGCTTTTGAACTGTGGTGTTGGAGAAGACTCTTGAGAGTCCCTTGTACTGCAAGGAGATCCCACCAACCCATCCTAAAGGAAACCAGTCCTGAATATTCATTGGAAGGACTGATGCTAAAGCTGAAACTCCAATACTTTGACCACCTCATGCAAATAGTTGACTCATTGGAAAAGAGCCTGATGCTGGGAAAGATTGAAAGGAGGAGAAGGGGATGACAGAGGATTAGACGGTTGGATGGCATCACCGACTTGATGGACATGAGTTTGAGTAAGCTCTGGGAGTGGATGATGGATAGGGAAGCCTGGTGTGCCACAGTCCATGGGGTAGCAAAGAGTTGGGCACGACTAAGTGACTGAACTGAATTAAACTTCTACTCAATGGTGAGCCAGTGGTGAGACTGGGAAGAGTGTAATGGTTCTCCAAGTGGGGTCCCAAGACCAGCAGCATCAGCTGGGCACTCGTAAGAAATACAAGTTGTCAGGGCACACACCCAGACTGATTGAATCAGAGACTCTCGGGGCAGAGCTCAGCGGGAAATCACTGAGATCCTCAATGACTCTGACATATGGGTAGTCTGAGAGCCCCTGGGAGCAGTCAGTGTGAGGTGGGCTCAGAGAATCTTCATTTCTAATAATTTCCCACTTTAAACCGATCAGGAAACTTACTTTAAGGGGCTTCCCTGGTGGCTCAGAGGGTAAAGCATCTGCCTGCAATGCAGGAGACCTGGGTTTGATCCCTGGGTCAGGAAGATCCCCTGGAGAAGGAAATGGCAACCCACTCCAGTACTCTTGCCTGGAAAATCCCCTGGACAGTGAAGCCTGGAACCACTGAGGAAGAGCAATGAGAGAAAAAAAAACCCAGCATAAACATTATGTAAGGCCCCTCTAGGAGGCTTAAAAAAAAAAATCTTGAGAATTTTAGTTTATTTTTTTAAAACTCTAAAATAAAGAGAAAAAGTGTTTTCCTATTAATACATACAATGGCTCCTTTGAAGCTGCTGTTTTCTAAGAAATTCGACCTTTGGTTTGTGAGGACTAAGATCCTAACATAATTTTGGTAGAGAAGTTACCTCCTGAATTATCATTTAGCAAATGGGCTTCCCTGGTGGCTCAGACAATAAAGAAACTGCCTGCAGTGTAGGAGACCCAGGTTTGATTCCTGGGTCAGGAAGATCCTCTGGAGAAGGGCATGGCAACCCACTCCAGTTTTCTTGCCTGGAGAATCCCATGGACAGAGGAGCCGGGTGGGCTACAGTCTCTGGGATTGCAAAGAGTTGGACACGACTGAGTGACTAACACACAAATGGAACATGGTGAAAAGGGCACGAAAGAGAATGAGTCTGAGCGGAAATCAGGGAAACCTACAGTCACCTTCCCTCTTCCTCTTGGGTTATCACCCCTGAAGGATTTCTTTATTTTTAGTGAGTGGAGACTCCACAAAGGCAATATGGAGAGCTCTGCTCAGGCATCTGCTAGCTCTTGGCAAAACAGGGCTTCCTGTTTCCAAGATAATGTTTTAAAATGGCTCATAAAAGGTTTCTTGGACATAGCCAGTCCCTGCAAAGCAATATTTTGATGATTAAACTATAAATAAATCAGAAACATATGGAGCTAATTTCCCTGGGGTTTGGCAAAACACTTTGGACTTTATTCCATCCAGAATATTTGAAGGATGGTTTCAAGTGTTCGTGGAATCAAACATGGCTCATGTTTTCCCAGTTCCTTTTCATGCCCTGGCAGTTTAAGAATAGGACCAAGATTCCTTAAGGTTTCTCTGTCTTTGCCTTTGTTCTGAAATTACCAGATCTCAATACAAACACAGAATTTGCTCACCTAAGCGTCACAGTTGACTGAGTATATAGCACAGTTCGCCAGCAGTATTGCAACTCTCTCTGGGTTTCAGAACAGTTCAGGAGGTTTGTTTCTAATTTACAAAGGAAGGGTTTCAGACTTGAGTTATTTCAAAGAATAGCAGCTCCTTTGTAGGTGAACTCTTTCCCACTTACCTACAGAGATTCAAGCTATCTGTTCTTACAACCTCCAGCCTTTGAGCTCTGTGAGCAGAAATGTTTTGATGGAGTTCACAGCCCTGGGGAGGCATCTTCCGTGTGGCCAGAGAAAAAGCCCACCTTCTGGATATCTGAGGGTGCATTTTAGAAAGAGAGCCGGAGCCCGAAGATTCTGACAGGAGTTTTTTTCCCTATTAGATGCTGTTAATATGTTTGCTTGTTTGCTTTTTAATATAATAAACAGCTCTGGCACTTTTTAAAAGAAAGATTCTGATTTGGGAAACTATTCTATCTCCAGGCACAGTACTACTAGGAGTCCTGTGGAAATAACCCTTAATACCTAAGTGTTTAAGGGAAGGGTATAATGTCTTAATATCACAAGGACATAGGCAAATGAGTCTCAGTGATACAGATTTGGGAAACTTAATGAGAGACTCTATATCTTTAAAAATGTTCAAAGGTATCTGATATCCAAGATGAAATGCAAAACAAGGAGTATGTCATTTTATGTCAAGTTATTCAAATCTATTTCCTCTATTAATCATAATTTCCTCATAATCATATTGCCTCTATTAATGAGAACATCTGTAAATAAACCATAACACTATTAGTGTGAAATGAAAAGAGTGATTAGAAGAACAATTCTTTTTTAAATTGAAGTATAATTGACTTACAATATTATATTAGCTTCAGATGTACAACATAGTGACTAATATTTTTATACATTGCAAAATAACCACCAGGATAAGTCTAGTTACCATCTGTCCCCATGCAATGTTATAACAATATCATTGACTATATGCCCCATGACTCATTTGTTTTATAATTGAAAGGTTGTACATTTTCATCTTCCTCATCTTTTTCACTCATTGCCCCAGTGCTCTGGCAACCACCAGTTTATTCTCTGTATCTAAGAATCTGTTTTGTTTTATCTGTTCATTTGTTTTTTAGAGTCTACCTGTAAGTGAAACCATGGGATATTTGTCTTTGTCTGTCTGACATTTCACTCAGCATAGTACCCTCTAGATCTATCCATGTTGTTACAGATGGCAAGATTTGATTGTTTTTTATGCCTGAGTAATATTCGGAGAATAATTCTTAAGTAACATATTACATTCTAGGAAACCTTGAAATGTTCAAGCTTTTAAAATTAAATAGCACAATATAACATAAAGTGTTCAATTTCTGCACCTACCAAATAACTTAACCCCCTTGCAACATTAAAAAAGAAAGAAAGAAAGAAATCTAAAACCTCAGAGAGAAGAAGAGCATTCTTGGGGGAGAGAAGAATTTGAGCAAAATAACATGGAAAGTAGGAAACCACGCAGTGTAAAGATGGTATATTGGAAAAATTAAAATTAAAAAGAAACTAGAGAACAAGATAGGGTACTATTACCATTAACGGAGCTCTTTCTCCAAGATCTTAAACTGCAAAACTTGTCTCTGTAATTACAACTTCCAGGGTCACTCTGCCTGGGTCTGAAACCTCTGCTCTGTTATTTATAAGCAGGGTGTCCTTGGGCAAGTTACTTTCCTTCTTTGAGCCTCACTGTCCTTATCTGTTAAATGGGCATAATAATCTCTGTCTTATAAGGCTGTTGTGAGGATTCAATGAGATCATTCAGCTAGACCCTCTTAACAATATCTGGAAAATAGTGAGAGCTTCAAACATAACTGGCATGTCTGTTTTCAAGCCCGATCTTTAATCCCAGTTCGAGAGATAGTGAAAGATAGGGAAGCCTGGTATGCTGCAGTCCATGGGGTCACAAAGAGTCGGACACAACTTAGCAACTGAACAACCACAATAATCACCACATTATTGTAAACTGGTTTTGTGCCTGCTACTACATGGCCTCGGGCAAGGTCGTTATCTCTTCCAACCCCAGTTTGCATCTTTGTGGAAAAGTGATTCCCAGTGTCTTTCTGATATGTACAGTAGATCTATGAAGTCACTGTACATACTGAGTTAGTGAAACGCTGTTCCTAGGGGTATAGGGTTAGGTTTCTGAGAGGCTCCGGTTCCAGTGTTTTCATCAACTGATCATTGATTCCTTGCCTTAGGTGTGTCTCTGTTTAAAGACCTCTTGTGTGTGTGCAAAGCCACTTCAGTCGCGTCTGACTCTTTGCGACCCTATGGACCATAGCACACCAGGCCCCTCTGTCCATGGGATTCTCCAGGCAAGAATACTAGACTGGGTTGCCATTTCCTCCTCCAGGGGATCTTCCTGACCCAGAGACGTCCCCTATGTTTCTCCTGCAATAGCAGGCAGGCTCTTTACCACTAGCGCCACCTATATTGTTGATCCATTAACTTTGAACTTGTGGCCAACACCACTATGAGACGTCTGAACAAGGCGTGTGTAACACACACTCTGTTTCCACAAAGCACATCACAGCCCTCGCGCACTTAGGAATACAACACACTTCAGTACTACACATGGGGACTATTTTAAATATCAAGGTCCCCAACAAAAAGCAACAACAACAACAACAAAAAGCGCAGAGCATGAGCCTAAAGAGACCACAAAAGTGACACTTGTTTACAGTATGAGCTGAAAAGAACGGCAGCTGAAGGGGGCAGCTGCCAATGGGGAGAGGGTGAGGTAGGAGGGGGCACCCCCACCCTTATCTATGTACATCTGTGAATCACCTGCTCTTCCCTGACTTTCTGCTTCAAGCCCTTTCAGGCCTGTGAATTCAGAAAAGGCATCAGTTCCCCTCAGTTCCCATATTTGTGTGGATATCTCAGCCATGAGCTGGGCTCCATATCGCTTTCTCTGAAATCAAGGTCTGAAATTCAGAAAGGAAGTAATGGGTACATATCACTTACAAATCATCTTTCTCTCTACTCACAAATTCTGTCTGTAGAATAAATAAAGGTGTGTGTGTACGCACATGTGTGTACCCTTCAGGCAATCATGTCACTGAATATCATGGTTCCTACTGAATGGGACCTGGGAAAGTTGGAGGCTGATTAGGGAAATAGTGAAAAGTGCACATGACCAGCTGGGCACAGGAGAAGCTCAGGTGGCGGGACCAGTCTTTGATTTCCTTAAGGAGACAGAACAGTGAAAGCAAGTAGGATGCTGAGCCCATGAAATGCCATAATACTTTTGACCTCAGAGGAGCATCCAATCCCAAACAATGTTAAATCCATCCTCCATGAACAGCTGTCACCGTAGACATGCAGCCCTGCCGGCGACAATCTGCTAGTTCCTTACAGAACACTCAGGTGGAAGTGAACAACACAAGGTCCTCGTTTTCCCTCTTAGCTGAAATATGCCAGGGAGGGCCAGCTTCTCTTGACTCTTGGCCCCGGTCTACCAGGCTGTCTTCCAAGGCATGGTCCCCCTATGGCAATTAAGACATCATTTTCCTTTTGAGAGACGCCATCTTCTTTTATAAACCTGACAAATTCCTAGAGCAAGAATATACCTTTTAATTGATAGGTGTTATGCAGATGGTGACTGCGGCCATGAAATTAAAAGACACTTACTCCTTGGAAGGAAAGTTATGATCAACCTAGAGAGCATATTGAAAAGCAGAGACATTACTTTGCCAACAAAGGTCCATCTAGTCAAGGCTATGGTTTTTCCAGTGGTCATGTATGGATGTGAGAGTTGGACTGTGAAGAAGGCTGAGCGCTGAAGAATTGATGCTTTTGAACTGTGGTGTTGGAGAAGACTCTTGAGAGTCCCTTGGACTGCAAGGAGATCCAACCAGTCCATTCTGAAGGAGATCAGCCCTGGGATTTCTTTGGAAGGAATGATGCTAAAGCTGAAACTCCAGTACTTTGGCCAGTTCATGCGAAGAGTTGACTCATTGGAAAAGACTCTGATGCTGGGAGGGATTGGGGGCAGGAGGAGAAGGGCGCAACATGGCTGGACGGCATCACTGACTCGATGGAGGTAAGTTTGAGTGAACTCCCAGAGTTGGTGATGGACAGGGAGGCCTGGCGTGCTGCAATTCATGGGGTCGCAAAGAGTCGGACATGACTGAGTGACTGAACTGAACTGAACTGAACTGATGGGGATGAATTATGTTCCACCCAAGTTAATATGTTGAAGCCCTAATCCCCAGTACCTCAGAATGTGACTGTATTTGGAGACAGGGCCTAGAAAGAGATAATCAAAAATAAATGAGATGAGAGGTCATCTCTGGTGGTCCAGTAGTTAAAAATCTGCCTGCCAATGCCGAGTACATGGGTTCAATCCTTGGTCAGGGAACTGAGATCCCATAGGCCTTGGGGCAGCCAAGGCTGTGTCCTTAATGAAGATCCCTGGAGCCGCCACTAAGACCTGAGTCATCAATCAATCAGGTCATATGGGTGGGGTCCAAATCCAATAGGGTGCTGGGGCAGGGGAGTGTGGGGGTGCTTCCCCGGTGGCTCAGGTAGTAAAGCGTCTGCCTGCAATGCAGGAGACCTGGGTTCGATCCCTGGGTCAGGAAGATCCCCTGGAGAAGGAAATGGCACCCCACTCCAGTACTCTTGCCTGGAAAATACCATGGATGGAGGATCCTGGTAGGCTACAAGTCCAGAGGGTCTCAAAGAGTCAAACATCACTGAACAACTTGACTTTCACTTTTTCACTTTCCTGATAAGAGGAAAAGACATGCGGTGTTCACAGAGAGGAAAGGCTGTGTGAGGACCCAGCCAGACAGTGACCATCGTCAAGCCAAGGAGAGAGGGCTCAGGAAAAAACAACTCTGCCAACATCTCGATGTTGGGCTTCCAGCCTCCAGGGCTGCGAGAAAATGAATTTCTGTTGTTTAAGCCATCCCAGCTAGTGGTATTTTGTTACAGAAGTCCTGGCAGACAAATACAATGGTTACCGGTTATCCAGTAGCTATGGATTATCTAAAGTGATTTTCTTCTGCATTATTAAGAAGGAAACTCTGTTTCTTAGTAACACGGAAACTATATTAGGTGCTGCTCTATTCATATATTATTTCATTTACTCCCATACAACCTCCCAGGAAAGTACTTCACTATCCCATTTCACAGAGGAAGAAACTAAACCTCAGAAAAGTCCAGAAACTTGCCCAGGCTCACTCATTGAACAGATGACAGAAATGGAGTGAGACCCAAGTCAATCTGAACACAAAAGTCTTATTCTTTTAACCAAAGCATCTATATTTCTTTGAGGATGAGATTTTCAAGAGCTTCCCAATTTTACATCTTCTGACCAGCTGTCCCGTAAACGATTGAACTGTCCCAGAAGTGGACATCTGAACTGCATTTTCCAAACTCTCCCTTATACTGAAAGCACTTTCTTACACAAGTCCTTTGTAAGACTACAAGCCCTGGTTCTTGGTGTGGAAAATGTTGTTTGTTGTTTAGTCAGTCGAGTCCGACTCTTTGTGATCCCATGGACTATAGCCCACCAGCCTCCTCTGTCCATGGGATTTCTCAGGCAAGAATATTGGAGTGGGTTGCCATTTCCTTCTCCAAGGGATCTTCCACCCAGGGACTGAACTTGAGTCTCTTGCTTGGCAGGCAGATTCTAGCCTGTGAAAAAGTAGGCACTACAATTTAGGCAGATTACCAAATTTTAAAGAGTTAGAGAAGAAGAAAAATGCACTCAAAACTGAAACTATTCAGAGCATGGTGTTCTCTTCTGTGATTTGGAAGGCGCTGATGGCTCTTGCAGTGTCTGGAGGTCATCCTTAGCAAATTCCACCCTCATTATATTATTGAAGTGCAGAAATGCAGATTTCCAGCAAGTTTCAACCAACAGAAATCTTGATAAAAAAGAACTCAGCGTGCTGACATTAATTATTTAAGTGGTGCTTTCTTGAGGGACTGACATGGCTTGCAAAAGTGGCTCCGTGGTTGTTTTCTTCTATTGTGAATATTTATAATATTACGCTATCGATCATGTTTCCAAAGTGGGCTTTAATTAGAAACCTCATTATGCTATGCCATTTGGCTTTGTTGTCATTGTTTAGTCTTGTTTGTTGAGCATCAGAAGATGGGTGTCAGGGCCACAACAGAGAGAGGAGTCTAGAAATTCATCATCAACTAAGTCTTTTCGATTCCCGAATATGCTACATAATCTCAAAGATTTAAGAACCACTGACTCGGGAAGGATGGTGTGGGATGAACTGAGAGAGGAACACTGAAGCATAGACGTCAACATATGTAAAACAGATGTCAGTGGGAATTTGCTGTAGGATGCAGGGAGCTCAAATCCAGTGCTCGGTGACAACTTAGAGGGGTGGGATGGGGTTGGAGGAGGTTGGGGTTCAAGAAGGAGGGGACATATGGGGTACACCTATGGCTGATTCATGTTGATGAATGGCAGAAACCACCACAATATTGTAATTATCCTCCAATTAAAAATAAATTTAAAAAAGAAACCCCTGGCTCAAGATCATTTTTATTCTAGTACCTGAATATCCTTTTGCAGTGAAAATTGTATCAGTCTAAGGAGTTTTTATATGATACATTCAAACCATATAATCTGCCCCAAACTGGGAGCAGGATGGAGAACTGGGGAAGGACAGCAGAAACTTGATAACATCTCTATAAGCATTATTCTGAGCACACTTTCCCTTTGATTCTGACATCCCCATATTTTGCTTAGTGCATCTCCTGTGGTCAAACGAAATAGCAATTAGTGATGAACTCTTCCAAATTCACACCCTGCCTATTTCTCAGGTTCTCTAGAAGTCAGTGGGGCGGGGGCGGGGTTGGGGGAGTGGGGGGGTGGGGGGGCGTGGAGAAGATCCATTGTAGCATTTCTTATTCATAACAAGTGAGCTGTTATCAGTTTGCTTATTGATTTTTATCTCTATGCTGCAAACCTCAAAATGCCACAGCCCGAACTGGGATCCCACCAAACCTGTTCCTTTACTCATCCTGTCATTTTCTTAGTCATCCTTCTTTTTGATCCTTGACAACGTTTCCCTGCACCCACCTTCCTGGAATTAACTGCTGGTTTGATTTTTTTTTTTTTTTTTCCTTTCCTGTCTCTTTAAGTCAGAAACTTCCTGAGGTTCCTAAGAGCTGGCTACCTCCGCAGGCGTCCAGGTCTCCCAGCAAGTCTCCATGGCAGTGAGATTTGCAAATGAATCCCCCCAGATCTGAGAAAACAGCAGCAGTTATCTAATCAATCTCTGACTTTCAGCCATCTACCAGGGCACCAGCGGGTTTCAAGAGAGCCAATAAACCAAAGTCCGAGGATTGAAAAACCCAATCAACTGATACTGGCAGCTCCAGAAAGGAGGAAGTCCCCAAACTGAACAAAATATAAAACCAATACTAAATCCAACTAACACACAAACAGCAATTAAACTATTTATGATTCAAATGCCTACCTCGCAGATTTCCCAAGCTCTCTGCTCACACATGTATCTTCCTCTACTCTGCCTCCCCAAAGGCTGTGCTTTCTCAGCCTGAACAACAGCCTTCTCAAGAGTCAGGCTCTGAAATACACATGCTACACACGCCCAGACAGCCTTTCGGTGCCAGGCAGCCCCTTCTCCATTCTTCCCAGCCCCAGGCCAGCTCATGCCAGCTCCCAGACAGGCAGACCAACTCCTCCATGGGATGGAACTGGGGCAGGGAAAAAGATCAGACAGGAGTTGGGGATGAATTTAACTCATCAAGGACCGGGTGGCCACCCATCCAGGCGGGAAGGGTCCATCTTCATCCCTTTCCTAACCTTAAAACCCCTCACAGACGGTTTCTCCAGCTTCCTTCAGATCCCAGAACAAGTTAGCAGACTCCTCCTTGCTGGTTTCCTCCTCGCACCCAGACCGCTCCCAGGAGGCAGCCCCCAGCCGCCCGCAGATAGCTTCTTACCTTCGCAAAGCCCCAGTTCTTAAAAGCCTGGCTGGCGTCTCCAAGGAGTCCTGCGTTTTCCTTGGCATGGGGAGCCACCAGTTTCAGAAACAGGGCACATTTCGAAATGAAACAGAAAGTAACCCGGTGATCCAGACTGGAGCCCCCGACCTGCACTTAGTTTTGGCTCTCTGCAGCCTCGGGAGGCCTGGGACTCTGCCAGCTCGCCCAGCTGTTTCAGCTCAGAGAGAATTCAGAGGAGGCTGCAGCTTGAAGTCTGGAACTCACAGCCTGGGCTCTGCTTTTTTGTGTGTTTTTTTTTTTTTTTCTTTTTTCAGAGTATTTGTTGAGCTTTTTAACATGCAGTTTGTCTCCTTCTGCAGGGAATTACTCAGTGAGCCTGTCACCTGACTCCCAGCAGCTCCATTATATAATTCAAACAGTGCCATTTGAGTTGTGATCAGAAAACCACACTCCTCCCTACCCCCCATGACCTCCCTCTCCCTTCCTTAGAGCGGAGGGCAAGACACTCAAAACACCAAACAAAGATGATCACCCTTTATTGCAACTTCAGCAGAGCCACTGCATTTCTGTAGTGTATTTTTTATTTCCCCTGAGGTTTGAGTTTTCTTGGGCAGTGTGTGTGCTAAGTCACTTCAGTTTTGTTCAACTCCATGTGACCCCCTGGACTGTAGCCCGCCAGGCTCCTCTATCCATGGGATTATCCAGGCAAGAATACTGGAATGGGTTGCCATTTCCTTCTCCAGGTTTAGGACCTTCTGAATGTCAGTGCTGAGTTAGGGGATTTCTCAAAACGTAACATCTCGAGATGTAGCTGTAGCAGTATCCTTGATTTTCATTGAGGGTGGCGGTTTGTAGATTAGATGAATCAGTGAATGGATTTGCAAATGACAGAGCTCATCATCAGTTGAACAGCTTCACACAGATTTAATGACACCTGCGCAAATGAAATCCAAAACCTAGAATGTTTATTACTTTAGCCACAATATCTAAGTTCCTTGAAATCTCAAAGGAGTAGATTGAGTGGAGAGGTCATTGAGCATCTTTAGCCAAAAGCCTGCCCTGACTCCGATCATCAACATTCCTCCTCCAGCTACCTCAAAGAAGCATGACATCCAACTGAAAACTGCAAGTTTGATGTGCAAACACCACTTCATGGCCAAACCCCCAGTCTCTACTATCAAGCACGTAGAAATTCCTAAAGCCAATCTATATAAATATTTGGAACCAGCACTGTCCTGGGTGAAGGTAATAAAAATCAGTCCTAATTTCCCTTTCTTAGCATCAGTTGTCTCTGTTCAGATGATGTGTATTGATTGGCAAGTATGTTAAGACAGAATTGACCCAGGAATGAGAAATCTTTGAGAAACTTGGGGGGGCAGAAATGAGCATAACACTTTAAGTTTGTTGCTCAGTCATGTCTGAGTCTTTGCTACCCTATGGACTGTAGCCTGCCAGGCTCCTCTGTCCATGGGATTTTCGAGGCGAGCATACTGGAGTGGGATGCCATGCCCTTCTCCAACAGAGCTTCCTGACCCAATCAAACCTGGGTCTCCTGCATGGCACGCAAATTCTTTATCATCTGAGTCACCAAATGATCAACATTAAAAAAATTAATAAATACTCCAACCTATTTGCTTTTCCCTTGTCAAAGCCAGATGAAGTGTATACAGCGGTGGCTCTGGGTTCCTAGTCTCCTCCCAGCCAGTGGAGACTTGTTACTGAAGATAGGAAATGCTCCAAAAAGACTGTTAAGGTCTAGGGAACAAATGCTAACATGGACACCTCCTTTCGGCTTTTCTTGGTCTCACCTCTCTTCTCCCTTTTGCATTTCCTCACTCCTATGGGCCAAAGGAGCCTCCCCTGCCCTTCTTGCCTGCCTGCAACAGTGTATTAATAGTTGATACTGCGGCTGTACTAAACCATGTGACGTTAGACTGGTACTCTGCCCTAAGATGGGACTTTCCCAGGTGGCACAGTGGGAAAAGGATCCATCTGCCAATGCAGAGGACAGAGGAGATGCAGGTTTGATCCCTGGGTTGGGAAGATACCCTGGAGAAGGAAACGGCCACCCACTCACTCCAGTATTCCTGCCTGGAAAATCCCATGGACAAAAGAGCCTGGTGGGCTACAGTTGCCAAGGTCACAAAGAGTTGGATGTGACTGAGCATGCTCCTGCCCTAAGAATAGTTTGCAAAATTCTTTGTAACTACCCACATATCCCTCTGAAGTGGGCATGGGGTAATTATTCTTCTTATCCAGACCCAAAGAAAGCCAGTGACATAGACGGAAATTAGAAGTCAATTTTCCTACACTCAGAGCTCTGTTTTGCAAAGGAAGACTCAGATATACATTAAAAAACATAACTGTATCAACATGAGTGACAGAGTGATGTCTGTTTATATCTCTCCCTCCAGGTGTGGTAAATACAGAGTGTTGTAGCCGTTGCTATAGAAACTACTTGTTTATTAATGAGAATAAGGCTACATAGTAAAATATTAGAAAACTTCAGGTGGTGAGGAAGAAAAGCAATAATGCAAAATAAATACTTGGTCTCTGTACACTCCTTCAACACTGATACCACAAAACTCCAACTTCCTAGACCAGTGTTGTCCAGCAGGAAAACAACGTGAGCCACATATGTAATTTAAAATTTTCTAGTTGTTGCATTTAAAAAGATTAAAAAAAAAAACTAGTGAAACTGATTTTGGTAATATTATTGGGTTGACAAACACCAGCTGTCCAGCTGAGAGGCTCATTCTACCTCCTACTTCAAATCCAATATATTCAAAATATTATTTCAGCATGTAATATTATAAAATTGTTAACAGAACATTTATGTTCTTTACTTCAGACTAAGTCTCTGAACTCTGATATGAATTGTACATATTTTACACTCACATCACATCTCAATTAAGAGTAGTATCTACATCTCAAATGTTCAATAGCCACAAAGAGTCAGTGCTAACCACATTAGATGGCCAAACTTCAGACTATATTTGGTCATTTTGGCTTGAAATTTGTTCTCTGAGTACACATTTGTCTGTCCCTACTTGGAACTTTTAGAAAAATGAAATGAATTCATTTGGCTCTAGCTTTGTGGCATAATTCAAGTGGTGTACTCTTGGGCAGAGCAAGAAAATATCGAATAAGCTTGAAACTGAAGTAGTATTAAAGATTCAGCTTCTTTCATGCCACCAGAGGATCATGAAGATTAAAGAAAATAAATCTCAGGTTTATAAAAATTCCTTTCTTGGTTTGTCCCATTTGCCCAAATTACCCAGAACCATGCTTGACTACACTGTGTGCCCTCTCCTCTCAGCACCCCTAACAGATCGCTCAGTCATAACAAGCCTGGGGTTTCTGCCTGGCCTCCCTGCCCCTACTCTCCACCCATTCACATGCATGTTCTCCTGCCTTCAGCACGAGCATGCATTGAAAGCAGACGTTAATCACGGAGCTTCTCAACTTAAAGCTTTTAATAGCAACCTGTTATCTTTTGAATAAAATCCATACTCCTTGTCTTTACATATTAGGCAATCATCAGCTGGCCTTTAGGGAACTTTCTGGCCCATCTCCTGGCTACCCAATCTTTGATTTTACAATCTTGACTGTGCCATCATCTCCATGACTTTGTTTAAAGTCTGCTCCCCCTGCCTGGAATGTCCTTCCTTAAAATACCCACCCCTCACCAAATAGCAAAATCCTTCCAACCTAGTTCCAATATTTACTGTAGCTTTTTTTTTTTTTTTGGTGGGGGAGGGTGCTCTATAGACATGTAGGATCTCAGTTCCTCAACCAGGGGTCAAACCTGTGCCCACTGTGGTGGAAGTGTGGAGTCTTAAACACTGGACCAGCAGGGAAGCCCCGACTGCAGCTTTTCTCGCTCTTGTAAGCTTAACAGCCAACTCATCTATGTTCTCAGGCCACTTTTATAAATAGATGTGCTATAACATTTATCATGTTCAATTATAATTATATGATAATGCTAGAAAAGGATTTCCCCAAAAAGGGGAACCACATACCATTTACTTTCAAGTTCACCTTAGGTTATAACAAGATCTCAAGAAATGCCTGAGGAATTCCAATACTCTTTTCTTTCCAGTTCTCTTTCTTCTAATTGTCTAACCACTTGGTACAACTGGAACCAAGCCTCAATTTTTTAATAGCTGTGGTATCTCAAATGCCATTTCATTCAACAGGTGTTTTAAGGTCATTCTTACAAACTCTGGTTATGACAAGTAGATATACAGGTATGCCTCTAAAGAATGCAAGATTACATACTTGTTCGTTAACTCCTTTGTCAACAGGCTAATGTCTGTGTCTTTGGTTTTACAGTTTCAGTCTCTCCATCTCTTCAAAGCTTCCAGCTGTTAGCAGGTTGGGAAACCAGAACACCTGTATTTTGTGCAGAATAAGAGTGCGGTGGCTTTGAGTGAGGGCATGAGAAACACTGCCCCATCGACATCACAGGATGTGGCATTTAGTTTTGTTGCTCAGAGAGTCATTTTTGGCTTTATGTCTGGCTCTCTAATGGTTTCCACACAATTAAATAAAGTTGTGGTTTAAAAAGTAGAGCAATCAACACCAAATGCTGCTAAGGACGTGGAGGCACCGGAACTCTCGTTCATTGCTCCTGGGACAGCAAAGTGGCACAGACACTTTGGAAGACAGAGTTTAGTGGTTGCTCTCAAAACTAAACATAGTTTTGCCTTCAGCTCAGTTCAGTACAGTCACTCACTTGTGTCCAACTCTTTGTGACCCCATGGAGTGCAGCACAGCAAGCCTCCCTGTCCATCACCAACTCCCGGAGTTTACTCAGACTCATGCCCATTGCATTGGTGATGCCATCCAACCATCTCATCTTCTGTCATCCCCTTCTCCTCCTGCCTTCAATCTTTCCCAACATCAGGGTCTTTTCCAATGAGTCAGTTCTTCGCATCAGGTGACCAAAGTATTGGAGTTTCAGCGTCAGCATCAGTCCTTCCAATGAATATTCAAGACTGATTTCCTTTAGGATGGACTGGTTGGATCTTCTTACAGTCCAGGGGACTCTCAAGTGTCTTCTTCAATACTGCAGTTCAAAAGCATCAATTCTTTGGCACTCAGCTTTCTTTATAGTCTAACTCTCACATCCATACAGGACTACTGGAAAAAACCATAGCTTTAACTAGATGGACTTTTGTTGGCAAAGTAATGTCTCTGCTTTTTAATATGCTGTCTAGGTTGGTCATAGCTTTTCCTCCAAGGAGCAAGTGACTTGTAATTTCATGGCTGTAGTCACTATCTGCAGTGATTTTGGAGCCCAAGAAAATAAAGTCTGTCACTGTTTCCATTGTTTCCCCATCTAGTTGCCATGAAGTGATGGGACCAGATGCCATGATCTTAGTTTTCTGAATGTTGAGTCAAATGCTGCTAAGGACGTGGAGCCACCGGAACTCTCGTTCATTGCTGCTGGGACTGCAAAGTGGCACAGACACTTTGGAAGACAGTTTGGTGGCTGCTTTCAAAACTAAATATACTCTTGCCTTACAACCCAGCAATTACACTCCAAGGCATTCACCCAAATGGACTGAAACCAAATCCACACAAAAACCGGCACATGGATGCTTAGAGTAATTTTATTCATAATTTCCAGAACGTGAAAGCAACCAAGATGTCCTTTGGGAGGTGAATGAATAAACTGTGGTGCATCCAGGTAATGGAATATTGTTCCAGGCTAAAAAAAGAATGAGCTGTGAAGCCACAAAAAGACAGGGAAGAACCTTCAAAGTCCATGACTAAGTGAAAGCAGTCAGTCCAAAAGACTCCATACGGCATGATTCCAGCTCTATGGCTTTCTGGGAAAGGCACAACAATGATGACAGGAAAGAGATCAGTGGTTGCAGCAGCTGGGAGGGCTGGAGGGATGAGTAAGTGGAGCATGGGGAGATTTTTCAGGCAGTGAGACTGCTCCATATAATACGATAATGTAGGTCATTATACATTTGTCCCGACCCACAGAGCAGACAGCGCCAAGGATGAAACTTTATGTAAACTAGCGACTTTGGTGACAGAGATGTATCGACATTGTAGTACTGTGTCAATGAAGATTCATCAGTTGTAACACATGTAGCAGTGTGGTTCCTGATGCTAATCGTGGGGGAGGCTGTGTGTTGGGGAGGCAGGGAGTATATGGGAATTCTCTACTTCCTGCTCGATTGTGCTGTGAGCCAAAACTGCTCTAAAATATAGATCTCTCTCTCTCTCTTTTTTTTTTTTTTTAATTGGAGGGACCAGAGATTGGTTTGCCCATGGGTGCCCAGGGACTCTGCTCGCTGGCTTCTGGCTTGATGTACAAGTTGTTTTCCTGCTAAGTTGTCAGTTGCTCAGATTTATTCATTGCTTTCTCCACTTTGTTACCAACACACCACTAAATAAACGGCATGTACTTAGGGACTAATAAATTCTCATTTAAATGAAATGAAGGGAAAATACACTTAAGGCTTCGAATAATAAATACATATTTCCACCCACAGACACAGCATAATGGCCTTAGTGTCAACAGAAAAACTCTTACTGAGATGGTTTCTGGAGGCTCTGGAGCCTGGGACCGTCTTAGGTTTGGAGGAGGGGTTGCCCTGGGAGGCCTGCTGGGAAGGCCTAGAAGAGCCGCTGAGATGGGAAAATTTAACTCTCTCGCTTTGACTCAAGCCTGGATGTGCTTTCTGTGTCCCCAGGGACCAGCCCTTGGTCACACAACCTGGCAGATTTACCAAAACGCTGCTCAGAGCAGGGCTAACACCGTTGTGCAAAGTACTTGCCCCAGCAAGCCTCAGTTTCCCCATCTGTAAAAGGGGTGTGAGGATATTGTGGGTTATTGCGGGAGGTCATGTCTACAGTCACCCTGACTGGAGTGATAGTGTCACGTGATGGGCTGTGCTTATTCTTAGTATTACATATTATTAGATATCACATGATACTGATAAAGCATTGGCGATGCCATGAGGGAGCTCCAATCATGACGGTGCCCATGTGAACCCCTCTTCTGCTATCTCACCACACTTTCTTTCTACTTAATTTGCTGTTGGCACATATGAAGATGGTGACTTTACTGCCTTTTATGATCTCTGTCTTCCTCCCTTCTTTGTTTCTTAATTTTTTTCTTCCTCTCCCACCTCTTCTCTTTCTTTCCCTTTTTCCCTTTATTATTTTTAAAGTGAGTTTATTTTGTCCCTTGCTATTCTTGGCCAGCTAACTAAGACTCTTTGTATCGAGGTCTTCTTGCCAAAGCCACATTAAGCTCCCCAGGTTGCTAAACTTAGGCCAGCCTGTTTCTGCTCTCTTGGAAGGCCTGTGATGCCATAAATAAGAGAGGGAGCAGGTCAAAGGGTGCTTGTTCACAGCAAAGGGGGCTGCTTCACACAGAGCTTCCCAGAAGGAAGACAGAGCCTGACAGGAAGAAGAGCTCAGGCCTCAGGCATCATCTATATAAAAGAGCAGCTAAGGCCCCACTCCCTGCCAAGTCACGGAGACTGACGATCTCAGAAGCCATCATTCAAATTGCTCTTTGGCCAGTTCAGCATAGTGTCCTCACGATGGCTCTACTCTGGGAGAACAAGAGAAAAAGGCAGTTTCCCGAGGAGAAGGCGGCTTCTTTTTCTTTCTATGAGATACATAGCCTTTGTTTCTCTCCAAAGCACCATGTGGAAGTTATGTGATGACCTGTGTCCAAGAAAGACACAAGAGGGGAGACGGGAAAACACAAATGGCCCTAATAATGGGGCAAGTGAGCGAGGTTTTGAAAGGCGGAGAATGCAGTGGAGACCAGCCCTGGGATTGAATTCTGGTCCTGCTCACTGCTCACTGGAGGCAAGTTAATTGGCCTCGGCTCTTCCTGCCTGATATGCTAATAGTAATATTAAACTGGGGAGGGAGTGTGGGGTGACTCTGATAGCATTGGTCAGGTGGCCTGGTGTACAGCAGGTGCAGAATGACCTGGCCAGGTGGGTAGAGCCTCCATTCTTCATGCCCAGAGTGTAGAGAGACTCCAATGCCCCCTTTGCTAAAGTTCTTTGAGGGAAGTTAAATGAAACCTCCAGCAAAGAGTGAAGACCACGTGTGCGTGTCTTCCCACTTACAGCCCCACCCCCGGCCCCCCAGTCTTCCAAGCTGCAGACATTTTCCCCAAAGATGGACACAAGTGTGTCTCCCATCCCCCATACTTGTTTAGATCCTCGCCACTCCCCTGTCAAGTGGTGGGATCAAATTCCTCTCCCTATGAACCTGGGTGGGCTTGGAACATGCTTGCAGCCTCTGCAGCAGAAGTCGTTCTGTGGACCCCAGAGGCTAGGTCATAAAAGGCAATGTATTAGCTGGAATCCTTGCTCTTGAAGCTGGCAGGTAAGCAGCTGACTGCATCGGGGCTGCCATGTTAATGAGGAAGCCTGACCTGGTCCATGTGGAAAGATCCCAGAGAGAGTTCCCAGACACCACCCCCCACCTCCATGTCACTGTCTCTCTGCAACCTCAAGTGAGACTTGGAGCCAAAACCACTTGTCTGAGCCCTTGCTCAACTGCTGATCTATGTCAATGAAATGTAGATGATGAAACACAACAAAATCCAGTTGGGGGGCTTCCCCAGCAGTCCTTCAGTCAAGTCTCCACCTTCCCACTGCAGGCGGCATAAGTTTGATCCCTGGTCAGGGAACTAAGATCCCACATGCCTCGTGGTGCGGTCAAATAAAAACGAAAAACCAACTGGAAGAGAATCATAGCCTCTGTTACCTTCTCCTAGAGCACCTTAACTGGGGTTTAAGGGTCAGACCTGGGGAACTGAGGAGAACCAGGGTTTAAATCGACCCTACTACTTCAGCTTGTGACCCTAACAAATCCACATGTCTAAAAAAGTGATAAATGTAACGCATAGGTCATAGGATTATTATCAGGGTAAATGAGGTGGTCCACGTCAAGTACTTGGCATCGTGACTGGCACAAAGCAGACACATCTTAGACATTCGTTTGTCATCACCCTTATCACCACCACCAACTCTGTTTCAATCACTACGACAGGTTTTGCTTCCAAGACATCCTCGCTGGCTGGATTTTCTTTAATCACACTTCCTTCTATTTAGACAAGTTTCCTTCAACCCATAATCTGCATTTGTCAGGCTTCATGCTAATGTCACAATCATGAGGAATTGTTTCAAAAACTCCAATCAGTCTTAGCTGCTTCATGCAGCTCACCCACTATCAGCCATCACTTTGCCCTCACCGTGTTTGGCTGCCTTAGTCATCATCACGTACGAAAGGCCAAATATTCGGCAGAAGGAAGTTTGTTTTGACTAAGGATGCAGAACCATCTATCTAAGTCTGTTGGGCCATTCAACTCAGCTTTCCTTTAGTGATGTGAAAGGGCTCCTCAACTTCCTACAACGAGCCAACAGAGGAGAAAATTAAGGCTCAAAAAGATTGCAAACAACATTATAGCTTTCATTGTTCATTCACTAACCTGAGTATTCATTTCTAGCTATTTAAAAAAAAAAAAAAAAACAGCTATTAACAGGTTACTCTGTGCCAGCCTCTGGACATTCAGACATGAACAGTCACACTACTTCTGATTTTTATTTTCTCCCAAATCATTAATTCATCACTCATTCAAAAGTAAACATTTTGTTTTTCCATGTGTTTTTTTTCCCCTCACAGTCTCTGCTGCTATGAAGCTTACAGTTTTGCCTGAAGGGCAGACTACGAACATGCAACGTGCAACAACAGTAGCGTGTGCCAAGAGCTGTGTGAGGGGAGATAGAACGCTGTGCTTACTGATAGGACTTAGTCTGAGGGAATGGTTAGGGAGGGCTTCCTGGAGGAAGTGGTTTTATATGGGGACTGAAGAAAAGGTGGGAATTAGCCAGATGGAAGGTGGGCAGAAAAGAAGAGTGATGTAGGCAGGGTCAACTGCTTATGTGAAAGTCCTGAAACCAGAGTGAGTGTGAAAATGACTGACGGACTAGAAAAAATCTCAACCCAATGTCCACCAGGAAGTCTTCAATATTGCTTTGAAATCCCGTCCCAGAATTTTCCTCTGTCCTCCTACTCTATCTGGCTTACAAAGTGCATGTTTAATAAATGCTTGGTGAATTGATATTTCCCTTATCATCATCCTTTTTTAAAATCTTTACTGAATTTGCTACGATATTGCTTCCATCTTATGTGACAGTTCTTTGGCTGTCAGTTATGTGGGATCTTAGTTTCCCAACCAGGGATTGAACTGGCACTCCCTGTTTTGGAAGGCAAAGTCTTAACCACTGGACCTCCAGGGAAGTCCCACCCTTACAGTAAACTGATAGAACTATTATTTTAGGGAGACAGATATGGTTTTTGAAGCACACAGCTCATATATATGCATAAATACACACACCCCAACACTTTTAATAAATTCAAAATATGGGAGTTATTGTCAGTTCATATAGTTTTTAAAAGCTCATGTTTATAGATGTCATTATCTTAATTCTACTTTATTTTTTAATTAAAAAATAATTTTCTTAATTAACTCCATTTCTGTTTAATCCTCTTTAGTATGTTTTCCATTTCCAGGCAGCCTGCTTTTGTCCTTTTGTCACTGAGCAAATAGGCAAAACTGTAATTGGGCAGATTGAACTAGATGCTTAGAACTGAGTGTAGCTAAGAGCTCAGAAGTTGGCACCAGCCTGTCTTCTTAAAGCCACTATATTGGGATTTCTGCTCTCTGTCACTACCTTAATTCCTAGACATTGTGATGTCTGTCTTTCTGTGGCTGCTGTCTGGTAATAAAAGGAGAGCTCTCCCCTTTGTCATCTATAGAACAGAGGGTAATGTCCCTTAATTAACGAAAGGAAGTGGTGCAATGTACTGAGAACACTGCAATTGTTTCCAATTAATCCCAGATGCAGTTTGGCAAGTTAATAATCCATAAAATGACCTAGGATCTAAATGTGTAGAACAATCAGCTTCTATCAGTCATTTTTCTATATTTCCAGCACCAGCAAGAAAATTCCAAGGCCAGATGCAAAGAAGGTCTACAGATTTACAATACCATATGTTCCTGAATATAATCTCAAATAGAAAAGAAACTTACATGTGCCATTCAGATCTTACAAATTCCAATGTTTTACAATCTCTATAATTCACCACATATTGACAGATGTCAGCTCAACTACCAATGGAGCAGTTATTTGACTGTTTATATCACTAGGCAAATGGAAACTTGAAGGTCATAATCATGGAAGAGCGTGGTATTTTTCCACCTGATACTTTTCCATCTGATGTTTCTAAAACCTAGGACAGAGAAGGTTTCACATGTACCCATGAACACCTAAAACATATCTCATGGAGCATCTTACCCCAGCTCCAAATCTTTTTTTAAAGAAACTGGGGTAAAATACACATAACATCAAACTGACCATTTTAACCTCTTGAAGGTGTATAATTCAGTCCCTTTTAGTACATTCTCAAAGCTGTACTACCATGACCTCTATCTATTTCAGTACTGCTGAAATAGTTTGCTGCTAAGTCACTTCAGTCGTGTCCAACTGTGTGTGACCCCACAGATGGCAGCCCACCAGGCTCCCTTGTCCCTGGGATTCTCCAGGCAAGAACACTGGAGTGGGTTGCCATTTCCTTCTCCAATGCATGAAAGTGAAAAGTGAAAGTGAAGTCGCTCAGTCGTGTCCGACTGTTCGTGACCCCATGGACTGCAGCCTACCAGCCTCCTCCATCCATGGGATTTTCCAGGCAAGAGTACTGGAGTGGGGTGCCATTGCTGAAATAGTTTAATCAACCAAAAAGGAAACCCTGTATCCAAGAATCACTCACTCCTCATTCCTCCCCCCACCCCGCCCGGTCCCTGGCAAGCACTGATCCACCTTTTGTCTTTATGGACTTCTCTACTCTGGACACTCCATGTAAATAGAGTCATACACTGTGTGGCCATTTGTGTCTGGCTTCTTTCCCTTAGCATAAAGTTTTCGAGGTTCACCCATGTTGCAGCTCGTATTAGTATTTTTTCTTTTTACGGGTGAGTAATATTCCATCACGTGGCTATCCTATGTTTTGTTTATCCACTCGTCAGTTGATGAGTATCTTAAGCATTTCCAGAATTTGGCTGTTGAGAATTATGCTGTTATTGAACATTCTCATACAAGTTTTTGTTTGAACTTATTTTCCATTCTTTAGGGTCTCTACTTTGGAGTAGAACTGGGAAGTCATATAAAAATTCTGTGTGTAACATACTGCCACTTTACCTGCCTCCTGAGAAATCTGTATGCAGGTCAAGAAGCGATAGTTAGAACTGGACGTGGAACAACAGGCTGGTTCCAAATCAGGAAAGAAGTATGTCAAGGTTGTATATTGTCACCCTGCTTATTTAACTTATATGCAGAGTACATCATGCGAAATGCTGGGCTGGATGAAGCATAAGCTGGAATCAAGATTTCCTGGAGAAATATCAATAACCTCAGATATGCAGATGACACCACCCTTATGGCAGAAAGTGAAGAAGAGGTAAAGAACCTCTTGATGAAAGTGAAAGAGGAGAGTGAAAAAGCTGGCTTAAAACTCAACATTCAAAAAACTAAGATCATGGCATCTGGTCCCATCACTTCATGGGAAATAGATGGGGAAACATTGGAAACAGTGACAGACTTTATTCTGGGGGGCTCCAAAATCACTGCAGATGGTGACTGCAGCCATGAAATTAAAAGTCACTTGCTCCTTGGAAGAAAATCTGTGACCAATCTAGACAGCATATTAAAAAGCAGAGACATTACTTTGCCAACAAATGTCCATCTAGTCAAAGCTATGGTTTTTTCCAGTAGTCCTGTATGGATGTGACAGTTGGACCACAAAGAAAGCTGAGTGCCAAGGAACTGATGCTTTTGAACTGTGGTGTTGGAGAAGACTCTTGAGAGTCCCTTGAATAGCAAGGAGATCCAATCAGTCAATCCTAAAGGAAATCAGTCCTGAATATTCATTGGGAGGACTGATGCTGAAGTTGAAGCTCCAATACTTTGGCCACCTCATGTGAAGAACTGACTCATTGGAAAAGACCCTGATGCTTGGAAAGATTGAAGACAGGAGGAGAAGGGGAAGGCGGAAGATGAAATGGTTGGATGGCATCACTGACTCGATGGATATGAGCTTGAGAAAGCTCCGGGAGTTGGTAAAGGACAGAGAAGCCTGGTGCTGCAGTCTGTGGGGTAACAGAGTCAGACACAACTGAGTGACTGAACTGAACTGAACTTACTGAGGAACAGATAATAATTTTTTGTGAATACTATCAGAATTCTATAAAGGTTGAATCGGGTTGGAAGGGAAAATTCACCCCTGATGAAATGCCCTGATGGAAGTGCAATAGCGCATTGGAATATACATGCTTACATCACAATGAGTCAGGAAGATGTCTGTGGGTATCTCATCTCTCTGCTGGCCCACAAGCTACTTTTTTTTCAGTCAAGTTTTGTTGACAGGCCCTTGGGCACTGGAGTTGGTATGTCTCTTTCAGTACCAGGCATGTATGACCTAAACTAGCTCCTTAAACTCTAAGAGTTTCATCATTTTTAAGTGGAAGTAGGTGTAATCTCCAATATGGCTATGATAACTTTAAATAGGGATGTTTATTTAAAAGGCTTAGTATGGTGGTGGTTTAGTTGCTAAGTCATGTCCGACTCTTGTGACCCCATGGACGATATAGCCTCTGTCCATGGAATTCTCGAGGCAAGAATACTGGAGTGGGGTGCCGTTTCCTTCTCCAGGAGATCTTCTGAGGCAGGGCATGTGCAGCATGTGTATTTCAGAGCCTGACTCTTGAGAAGGCTGTTGTTCAGGCTGAAAAAGTAAAGTCTTTGGGGAGGCAGAGAGCAGAGGAAGATACATGTGTGAGCAGAGAGCTTGGGAAATCTGCGAGGTAGGCATTTGAATCATAAATAATTTAATTGCTGTTTGTGTGTTAGTTGGATTTAGTATTGGTTTTATATTTTGTTCAGTTTGGGGACTTCCTCCTTTCTGGAGCTGCCAGTATCAGTTGATTGGGTTTTTCAATCCTCGGACTTTGGTTTATTGGCTCTCTTGAAACCCGCTGGTGCCCTGGTAGAAGACTGGAAGTCAGAGATTGATTAGACAACTGTTGCTGTTTTCTCAGATCTGGGGGGATTCATTTGCAAATCTCACTGCCATGGAGACTTGCTGGGAGACCTGGATGCCTGCGGAGGTAGGAACAGCTCTTAGGAACCTCAGGAAGTTTCTGACTTAAAGAGACAGGAAAGGAAAAAAAAAAAAATCGAACCAGCAGTTAATTCCAGGAAGGTGGGTACAGGGAAATGTTGTCAAGGATAGAAAAGAAGGATGACTGAGAAAATGACAGGATGAGTAAAGGAACAGTTTGGTGGCAAGATACCTAAGGTATCTTGATTGCAACCTTACATACCAACCCTTCAAGTGTATATCACGAATATCAAGCAGAGAGACACAAAGCGGTGAGAGAGCAGAAGCGGGATGCAGGTCTCTGGCAACTCTAAGAACTCACCTCTCCTTCTGTTTAAGGTCAGAAGTGCATCATGAATTCTAAACTGAGTTCAGCTCAGCCATCTCTAAAGCAATTTTATCTCTCCTGAATATTTCATCATCTGAAATAGAAACTCTTCCAGCCTATTACTCTGTTATTTAAACTGTTACTAAAGAAAAGTCAGGTTGTTCCCGGGTGGCAGTAATGGTCAAGAACCTGCCTGCTAATGCAAGAGATGCAGGTTCAATCCCTGGGTCAGGAAGATGCCCTGGAGCAGGGCATGGCAACCCACTCCAGTATTCTTGCCTGGAGAATCCCAGGACAGAGGAGCCTGGTGGGCTACGGTCCACAGGGTCACAAAGAGTTGGACATGACTGAGCACGCACACACACACAAGTCCATTAACGGGTGAATGGAGAGATAAATTGGGCTGTATCCTATACAACAAAACACTACTCAGCAAGAACAGAGAACTGTCCAGACCTGCGATGTGGATGAATCCCAAACTAATCACGCCGTGAAAGAAGCGAGACAAAAAAGAGTTCATACTGTATGATTCCATTTGTACAAGATTGTACCAAATGCAAGCTAAGCTATAATGTCAGCAATCAGGTTTCTTGGAAATGGGAGTGTGGAGAGGGGTGGATGAGGGGGTGGTTAAAAGAAGGCTTGAGGAAACTTAGGGCAGGGAGACGCACGCTCGTCATCTTGACCATATGATGCTTTTGTGAATATACACATATGCTAAAGATTTCCAAGTTGTATGCTTCAAATATGTGCAGTTTGTTGCGTACCAATTATAAACTCAATTCAGCTATTCCAAAAAATAAACCCCTCAAAACCTCAGGGGGCCTGGAGTTGAAACCCAACTTCATGATCTACTGTGTAACCCTGAGTGAGTTACTAACCTCATCTCTAGGAGGAGAGCGATAATCATTTCTACCTCACAAGGCTGCTGTGAGCATTAAATGAGTTAATCTTTGGAAGGTACTTAATACAAACTAGCTCTTAGTGTTGTTTTCCCAGAACCACCAAGAAAGGATTCTGTTTTATCTTTAGAATCTCATTCCCATAAGATCTGAATTCATTAGTCTACTTAAGGCATATTAAAGGCAGGCTCATTCATGCAAATTTTTCAGATCTCTATTCAGCACTCGTTGGGGAGCTTTGTCCAGACCACATTCTAATAAAAACACGCCCCTTCCCCAGTTACTCCTTAGACCTCCCCTCGATTCCTTCTCCTTCCTGACACTTATCACCGTCTGACACTACATGACACACTTCTTTTTATCTGTTTACTCTGTCTCCCTCCACTGGAACACAAGTTCTCTGAGACCAGGGACTTCTTTGGTTTTCTGACATAAAAGTCTCTCAATAAGTATGTGTTGAGTGTTGAATAAGTGAATGACTGCATTATCTCCAAGCACCTTCGCAGGTGATGGTAGCAGGGAGGTGGGGGCTGGCCCCGTCGCCACAGCACTGGAGATAGTTGCAGTGGGTACGCAGGTCCATGTCCTCTGTGACCGGGGCAGAGAGAGCTGGGTCCAGGGAAGATCGGAACTTGGTCAGATCAGTGAGGTCCTCATCTCACATCACTCCTGGCTCTGCAGGAGTAAGAGGCTGCAGAGACTGAATAGGGCATTTGCAAAAATAAGGTCAGGGCCTGGGACTGTTACTAAAATGATGAAGAATAGAAATCGAAAGCTATAGAAAGTTGCGAACATGTAGGCTTTGATGGCATCCATCCCTAGACTGTTTCTTGATCGTCAATAAGAAGAGAAATTGGATTAAAATTGGGCCCAAGGTACAAAGTCACCCCTGCCTTCCAGGTGCCCTTTAAAAGTGAGAGCAACTGGGTTTCCCAAAATGAAATCGGCTGGTTTCACTTTGGGAACTCAAGACCTGCCCAGACTGTCTTTCGTCCCCCTTCTTTAGAACTCCAAGTAATATAGCTAAGCCTTGGAGAAGTCAAGTGTTGACTGGCTTTCGTTTGACGCTCTTGTCCTCCTACTGCTGTGTCCTGCAAATGCTATCTGCAAGTTGGACACTTTCAGGGAGGTGTCAACATGGCATTAATATCAGTTCGTGTAACATCTTCTAAAAAGATCTAAACAACACTGTGGAAGGTATGCTTGGACCTGCAATTGTACTGCAATCCATCCTCGTGTGCAGACCTGTATTTGCTGCCTTTGTGTAAGTAGATCACAGAACGTATTCTGCCGTGAACTCTCTCCTTGGAATCTCCAAACAAGGCCTCATAAATAAGGAGCACACGTTTCAATGCATACAAAAGACTTCTTGAATTAGCATTTGTCATCTTTTATGTTTTAATTATCTCATTTGATCTCTTTATTGTTGCAATTACATTCTAATTTTGTGTGCAGACACTCGAGTGCCTTGGGCTAGATTAATCAATTAATATTATAATAATTATGATAGCAAGAGAAATATAAGTGGATAGGTCATTCCAGTAGGTCCAGGTCCACTGCTTGAACTCTGAATAAAGGGAATCTGGCTGCGGGAAATTCTTTCAGACTATTTTGAAGTCAAAAAAGCGAGATTCTTCCTCAAATCCTAAAGGCACATAAGAGGTCTGGATTATTTTTCTGGTTTTGTTTTAGTTCTAAGCCAATACTTTTTTTTTTTTTTTGGCTGCAAATATGCATAGTTCTGTAAGGAACACCACCACTGTCTCTTTGTCCTGAGTCTGAATTACAAGGCAGTGGCTTTGACCAATGGCTCTCAAGGAACAGGGAGTTTGAGCAGGTGGTCAGACTTTATTGTTGTTTAGTTGCGAAGTCATGACAGACTCTGAGACCCCATGGACTGCAGGATGCTGAGCTTCCTTTCCTTCACCATCTCCCAGAGTTTGCTCAAACTCATGTCCATTGAAGTGCTGATGCCATCCAACCATCTCATCCTTTGTCGTCCCCTTCTCCTAATATTGGGCTCTCCTGGTCGCTCAGAGGTTAAAGTGTCTGTCTGCAATGCGGGAGACCTGAGTTTGATCCCTGGGTCGGGAAGATCCCCTGGAGGAGAGAATGGCAACCCACTCCAGTATTCTTGCCTGGAGAATCCCATGGATGGAGGAACCTGGTGGGCTACAGTCCCCGGGGCCACAAGGAGTCAGACATGACTGTGCGACTTCACTTTCTTTCTTTCTCCTCCTAAAGTCAGGAATTTAGGGTCTAGGAATAATTTTCTCAGACAAAATAAGGAGACTTATCGCAACCATGGGGTGACCTTTTGGCTCAGGGCATAATTCTAAGAGATTTTCAGAAGCCCATTGCCTCTCACCAAGGCACACAGGCTGGCAGACACCATGAGTGCATGGCCCAACACAGAACTGAGTTCATTCTTGCAGCTTTGCAGGAACCCTATGGTTAGATGCAAGCAAAAGGAGGAAGACAGGGTCCTATGATATTTTTCCATCCCAAGAAAGATTTCATCCTCTAGATTACTGCTCCTCTGTCAAACTACCCCTAAACCAAACACACATATACAGAGTTACCACATCTACACATTCACATGCAAACACATACATGCCATAGATCAGATAAGAAATCAATATCAGAGATGCTCCTTTGTCTTTGTCTGAAATTCTATAAGATCAATATATAGCATCCTGTGCTTTTGGTTATTATTTGTTCTCTAAACTATGGATGCATTTTGTTCACACATTGGATTGAAGTCACAGGTAACATTTACTTTGCTGTGGTCCACACAGTGACTCTTATCTCATTTAATCCTTTTAGCAACCCTGTGAGGAAGGTGCTGCAGATAGGGAAACTGGGGGGCAAGAGGGAAGGTGACCTGGTAAGGTACGGATGGGTTTTGTACATCTTGAGGGTCCCGCAAAGAGCAGTCCAGACACACACAAGGTGACCAGCAGGAAACCATTGACTATAGGAAGCTGTGTAACTACAGATATAATCAAGTTAAAATGAGGTCATTAGAATGGGTCCTAATCTAATCTGGTGTCCTAAAGGGAAAAGAAAGCCAAAACAGGCATGTACAGCAGAGAGAAAACTCGAGACCCACAGGCAGAAGGCCATGTGATCATGGAGCCGGAGACTGCAGTGATCTATCTACAAGCCGAGGAACACCGAGAGTGGCAATGTGCCACCAGCAGCCAGAAGAGGCAAGAAAATTTTCATCCTTAAATTCTTCAGTCAGAGAGCAAGGCCTTGCTGGCACCTTGATTTTGAACTTCAAGCCTCCAGAACTATGAGAATAAATTTCTGTGGTTTTAAGCCATCTAGTTTGTGGAAACCAATATACACACCAACCCGTATTTTCACTTTTTATATAAGATCAAAGAGTAAAAGTCCTCTCTGACTTCTAAAATCTCCTTTAACAGGGCTCATGCTGAGTAAAGAACTGCTCAGCTGCAGCTGGGGCCCCAGTAGGTGTGAGCTAATGTAGTTTATGTAGGAGCTCTCTTGAGGAGTCCATGGTTTCCAGGGAATGCAACTCTAGTTGAAGGATCCATTCAAGGTTTGGCACTGTTGATCCTGAAACTGAGCAGGAACCTGTGTGGCTCCTGGGCACAAATCTTTCTGTATCCACATGTCTTGATTACAGGAAGTAGGCTTCATCCAGCCTCCTTTACCTTCCTGAGTTCCACTGAGCAAGTTCAATCAGCAGTTGTTAATTAGGAGCACCAAAGAATTTATGCTTTTGAACTGAAGTGTTGGAGAAGACTCTTGAGAGTCCCTTGGACTGCCAGGAGATCCAACCAGTCCATCCTAAAGGAAATCAGTCCTGGGTGTTCATTGGAAGGACTTATGCTGAAGCTGAAGCTGCAATACCTTGGCCACCTGATGTGAAGAACCAACTCATTGGAAAAGACCCTGGTGCTGGGAAAGATTAAAGGTGGGAGGAGAAGGGGAAAACAGAGGATGAGATGGTTGGATGGCATCACCAACTCGATGGACATGAGTTTGAGTAGGCTCCAGGAGCTGGTGATGTACAGGGAAACCTGGTGTGCTGCGACAGGGTTGCAGAATTAGACATGACTGAGTGACTGAACTGAACTGAACTAGGGAAGGGAAAGGATGCAGAGACAAGGAACATTCCAGAAACAATAGTGCAGCCTTGGGGCAGGAACCTCCCTACCCCGAGGGATACACAGAACAATACCTTTGAGCTGTTTTACAGAAACCCCCATCAGGTGGATGAAATTAACTTTATCTACCCACAGCACATAAATCCCAGAACAGCTGGAACCAGAAGGTTGATGATGCTGACTCCTGTTTACCTCACCACCCGCCAATGTGAAGAATGTCCACAAGCTCATCACATCTTCATGTTTCTGAACCACGCCTCTAAAACTCCTCACTACATCTCTCCAGGTGGGGACACACAGTTCTGAGTGTATTAACTGGCTGAAGCTGTCTCTGTCTTGCAGAGTTATTCTTTTCTATCAATACTTCACCCCAAACTCTGTCCCCAAGATTTAATTTGCTGTCTGAGTACAGAGGCTGGATTTGGCTTCAGTCCCATCCTTGCTTCATACATGTTCTCCAAAAGGGAAAAGTCTGGACCTTGTGAGAACTTGAAGATATTAAGGTGTGAATCTTGATCAGGGGGAGAGAAGTTATCCTGAGGTGTAGTCAAGTATGGAAGATCCTGGCATGAACTTCATTTGTTGTCTCTTTCTGATTTGACTCAGGAGTTCCAGACATTGGTTTGTGCTGGTTCCTTAACAATCTTTACAGATCTTTAAGAAAAACAGTCCTTTGTGGAAAATAATTTTTTTCATTCTGAGATTATGCCCTTTCTATTTTTAAAATATTAATGTGTCATTTGTTTTGTGAAGTGAAGGTGAATCTAAATAGTAAGGTTTTTTTTTTTTTTTCTTTTAATATCCTTCCTGAACAAAATTAAGTTGGCATTTCTATGTCAACCCCTGTTTTGGTCCTCAGACTGGAACATGAATCAGAATTTTCTGGAGGCAAACTTAGCACAGATTTCTGGGCCCCTATCTCCAGAATTCATGCTTCAATAGTTCTAGGGGTTGGGCCTGGGATTGGCTTTTCTCAAAGTTTGCAGAGGATGCTGATATAGCTGTTCTGGGATCAGAGAAAGGGATTCCAAGAGGGGAAGATGCCTATTGTCTGAGTGATGTCTGAATGCCAGGATAGTGGCCTGGGTCCCAGCTCACTGAATCTCCCAGCAATGAGAGGCTGTGATCACCATCGAAATGAGTGAGCAGCCCTCTCCTCTCTGTCCTCGGCACACCCCTGCCCACCTCTGCTGGCCTGCACTTGGCAGGAAGTATACCAGGGCAAGCCAGGATGCACACTCCTACGTCTTGGTGCTTATGTGAATCCATCTGTGTGGGATTCTACTTTGTGAATATCACCCCTATTTAACAGGAGTCTCGATGCTCACAGGAGCGGTTTCATTCCATTCATCCCTTTCCTCATTCACCCATCAATCCAGCCTTTGAACATGTCCTCGGTTTACAACGTGCATAGTTCTATGGTGTGTGTTGATTTAGATTCCACTTCCAGTCTTCTCCTGGATTTATTTGGGGTCTCCGGACATTTATCCTAACTTGCTATGGTAGACAATGCTGAGCCCTTTCTTTAAGTAAGAGAATCCCCTGAGTTTAGTAGGACATACAGCCATTCTGGAGAAGGAAATGGCAACCCACTCCAGTATTCTTGCCTGGAGAATCCCATGGACGGAGGAGCCTGGTGGGCTACAGTCCACGGGGTCGCAAAGAGTTGGACACAACTGAGCGACTTCATTTTCACAGCCACTGTGCTCAAAACTAAGTTTGCCAACCATCCATGTTTGACCATGAGACTAAATTCAGAGCCAAAAGAGGGATGAGTCAAAGTAATATGTGTGGCCTTGGGGTTATCTTCTGAAATGAGAAAAGTGCTTCTCCAAACTTCCTTTCTCCTGCCCCACTGTCTGAAAAGTGATGGTGGCTAGAACAGTTCTGGAAGCCACAGTCTGAAGACGGCAGAGCCACTCCGCCAGCCCTGGGCCACTCCTTCCTAGGCTGTTATATTGTTGTTGTTCGGTCACTAAGTCGTGTCCAACTCTTTGCGACCCCACAAATGCAGCACACCAGGCTTCCCTGTCCCTCACTACCTCCCTCAGCTTTCTCAAACTCATGTCCATCGAGTCGGTGATGCCATCCAACAATCCCATCCTCGGCTGCTCCTTTCTCCTCCCGCCTTCAATCTTTCCCAGCATCAGGGTCTTTTCCAATGAGTTGGCTTTTTGCATTAGGTGGCCAAAGTATTGGAGCTTCAGCTTCAGCATGAGTACTTCCAGTGAATATTCAGGGTTGATTTGTTAAAAACAGATTTCTATCTTGCTTAAGCCATTGTGTTTTGGGACCTCTTCATTATAGTAGCTTAGACTTTACCTTAACTAATACAATGGTGTTCACGACTATCTTTAACATTTGTCTGGATTCAAGATTCAGCTCAAACTTCTAGAGTCATGATACTGATACATTCTTTCTAATACCTAGTACTGGCCTTAAATTGGTATTTGTTTCCACTCCTTCCCATCAGAGTCCCAGATTGAGTTTCCTGTGTCTCCTCTGCAGTGACTTACAACCTAGAGGACTTGTCTAAGGGAAAAATAAATGTTGAAGGACAGATGTAGCTGGCAATCCTGATATACAAAAGCTGCTATAAGAATCCAAGCAAAGACAATGATTACCAAATACTTGAGTAACTGAGGCCTGATCATCACAGCTCTCTTTCTTTTTGTATAATCCTAAAGAAGCCCTCCAGACACACAAAGAAGCTCCATTTGAAGGGAGTGTTTGGAGTTTCACCCATTGATTAGAAAGTCTTTTATACTTGCAGCATTTTGGAGATAAAATATTTTATTTAAAAAACAAAAGGCTGTGCAAAAAAAAAAAAAATTTAAGGGCAGTAAAAGCCATGCTGGTGACTCAAATGGCATTGTCCTTTGCATCAGCATTTTAAAACAATGATCACTCACCAAGAAGTGTCACAAAGGCATCTACAGAAAATTAAAATGATTACTGCTGACAAGCTTGAATGAAGGAGCAGTCTCAGTAGAGGCCGATCCGTCAGAAACTATTCAAGAATATCATCTGGGGATCCTCGATGTGTTTTCCTAAACTAAGACAATATAGTGAAGGAGTTGAAGAAGGCTCTGGCTGTGAATAAACAGTCCTCAAAAGAGGTGTGCTTGGCAGGTGTTTACGTGGTGCGACATGAGTCACTGGTCCTTCAGACGTGCCTGTCTCACACCGGAGAGTCAATGTGTCGCCTCAGTCTTTCTCAGATGAAGCCCCTGTCTTCCACATCCTTCCACAGGGACAGGGCATCCTTTGCAGATAATATTTTGGGTCCATACATCCTCTGGCTGGAAATTTTATCAATACCACCCTTGCTACCAGCAAATCCACACTGAGTGTTATAGTGGATAGTTGGAAGGATTGGAGGATCAGGAGTCAGGGACCCCACAGCAGAGCCCAAGTGGAGTTTCGGGCATGGGCGACTTGCTAGGTGAATGCTCTCAGGACAAAGACTGAGAAGGGGCTTCCCTGGTGGCTCAGACAGTCAGTAAACAACCTGCCTGCAATGTGGGAGACCTGGGTTCGATCCCTGGGTCGGGAAGATCCCCTGGAGAAGGGAGTGACAAGCCACTCCAGTTCATGGACAGAGGAGCCTGGCGGGCTACAGTTCATGGGGGTCACAAAGAGTCAGACACCACTGAGTGACTGAGGGGCAGGTTAGGGCTGGGAAAGGGTTAAATGGCTATGACCTCAGCTAGAGGGCAGTGCCATCCTGACCCATGACCCAGGAAGCTCTGAAGTATGGATTGCTCTGCAGAGTTGGTCCCACCTTTAGGCCAGGGGCCAGCCCTCTGTCCCCTGGGCTAGTCATTCATTCACTGGCTGCCAGCTGCTCTGGGTGGGACATGAGGGTGAGTGGGTGGGCATAACCTCCCGGATGAAGCCGGTCTGCATGGTTTAGGGCGGGTTTCCAAAGCAGTGCTTCTCACAATTTGCTACACATTGGACACTTCCTGAGATCTTAAAAAAATAGCCACTGTACTTCTTCCATAATCAGACCTCGTGATTTAAAGCACTTCCGCCTGAAACTCCCTGACGTCCCCCTCTGTCCCTGCAAGCCTCACGCACCTTCCTTTGGGCAGCTGTTCTGCAGCCCTGTCTCAGATGGGGAAGACACATCAACTTCGCTCTCTTCCAGCCCCTCCGCCTCTCCTTGTTACAGGATCCATCACCCTCTATGGAAGCGGTCTTTCTACCCATCCGCCTTGCCCACTGGGCTGGGCTCTCCCTGGAGGATGTGGACAGTTTTAATGTGTCTCTCTCCTGGCTCCTATCCACTGCCTGGCACAGAGGACAGTGTCATCATTTGTTACGTGAATGAATGGATGGGCACACCTGCAGCGCTTCAGATGGGTGATACCGACACGAATGCTCCAGGGTCTCTGAACAGGAAGTAATCCTTCAGGGATGGAGCAGGCTTCGAGGGAAAGGGGGAAATTAAACCAGGATTCTGAAGAAAAAAAGAAAACCAAATCCCTGTAATGTCCTAGTTCTCCATCATTCTAGGACCCTGGGGGCTAATTTCAAGCCAGCTCTGGGGTAGGTTGCAGGACGGAAGATGAAAGAACCAGGCATTACCAGTGCTGCTCTCTGCCGCCTGGCAGAAGCTCTAACCATGGTTTTCAACACATGGAGAGAAAAGGGCTTTGGAAAGAGATCTTGTCCTTCCCCCGTGGTCACCTGAAGATGAGCACTCACCCATCAGCAGGCCTTCCTCTCAGTAGGCATCTGTCCTTCTCTTGCTCAACATATTAAAGAATCCCAGGTGAAATGGTGGTGTGTGTGGGCATGGAGCCATTCCCTGGCAACGATCAATGGCTCTGCGGTCCCTCCTCGCCTGAGCCTGATAGAGGGGCTCTGAATCGTTCACAGAGCCTGCAAATGGCCAGGACTCAAATGAGAGCCAACAACCTGCTGAGGTTCACAATTGGTGAGAGAGAAATGATGCTCGAGGCAGGGACAGGGCAAGAGACATGTGCAGGCAGCATCAGAGGTCTCACTCTCTTAACCGGGAGATTTGCTCACCTGCCGGGATCACGTTCCCTGGAGATGGCAGGGGCTGTGCAGAAAGGTCACATCTGCCTTCTTACAGGTGGGCTTCTGGATGTCTCTGGGTTTGCCTTTCATCAGACTGCTCTCCACAAACACACTTTAGACTCTCCAATGGTCCTGAGTCCCAGGCTTTGCCATCAGGGCATTTGGTGTGTGCATGCCAAGCTGTGATTCAAGGTGATGCTAGTGGTAAAGAACCCACCTGCCAACGCAGGAGACGCAAGAGACATGGGTTCGATCCCCCGGTCGGGAAGATCGCCTGGAGGAGGAAATGGCAACCCACTCCAGTATTCTTGCCTGGGAAATCCCATGGACAGAGGAACCTGGCGGGCTACAGTCCGTGGGGCAGCAAAGAGTAGACACCACTGAGCACAGAATGGCACATCCATGATACAGCATAAATGCGTGCACCTGCTCTATCCACTGTGGCGTTTAGGTCTGGAAGCAAGCCTGGATTCAAATCCTGGCTGTGTGACTAAGCACAAACTGAGTTTCTTTGAGTTTCAGTTTTATGGTCTTTGTAATGGAAGTAATAATAGTATCTTCTTCATACTAAAAAGTGTGTTAACTAAGTGAGATTATCAAAGCAAAAACATTTAGAGTTGTTCTGACAACAGAAGAAGGGATTTAAAATGCTGATGAGTGGGACTTCCCTGGTGGTCCAGTGGCTAAGACTCCGTGCTGCCAGTCAGGGGGCCCGGGATCAATCCCTGGTCAGGGAACTAGATCCCACATGCCGCAACTAAAGATTCCATATGCTGCAACTAAGAATTTGCATGCTGTAACTAAAGAATGCCTGAATGTCCCAACTAAGATCTGACATAGCCAAATAAATAAAAAATTTAAATGTTGATAGTATTTTTGTTATTGTTATGATTAACCTTACAAAACTGACAGCCTTTAAAAATCTTTGCAAGAGACTGGACTGTGCATTGAGGATAAAAAGTCCAAGTCTCGAGACCTAGTTCTAAAGAACTCACAGTCTAAAGGGGCAGACATATTGCAGAGCACTAAACGGAAGTCCCTGTTTGACGCTGGGTCACCACTAGCCTATATGGCACCTTTATGTGAATTGGAAAAATGGATGCTCCTTCCTGCCAGGCGACTGGATTTTAGACCCTTGCCCTCTTGGCCAGGTGTCCTTGCTCAGTGAGGAACCTTAACAACTGTACATAATGACTATGTGTGTGTATATATATATATATATATATAGGCTTTGCCAGCAGCATTAGCAAAACTCTGATTATTGGATTTGGGGGTGGGAAAAATAAAATAAATTTTCACAGGCATGGTGGTATCTGAGCTGCATCTTAAGCAATGAGTAGATTTAACAGGGCTTGCAAAATTTGCTAGCAAGAGCAGTGAAATAACAGCATAGAGGCATAGAGGAGGTTGGTAACTTCCTAGGCTAGAAACTGTCGTGGGACCAGAGTGTAAAGAGACTTGAATACTACAAAAAAAAGAGGCTTGTCTTTTGTCTCTAAGCACTGTGAGCTCATGATTAGCTCCGTGTGAGCGCAGTGCCTACTGGGTATTTGTGATATGGATTTGTGAACAGAGAGTAGAGAAGCCATTCTACAAATCCTGATAAGAGGAATGACAGCCCAAAGCAGGTTGTGATGGAGAAGTAACCCGAGTCGGAAATGCTTAAAAGGAAGAATCTTCAGGATTTGATAAGCAAATTTCTTTGGTGATAAAGAATATGAGTCTAGGGTGAGCCTAAGTCATTTAATCCAGAAGACTTGATGGATGCAGGATAGGGCAGAAAGCAGCAGGGGCATGGATTAGGGGCAGGGTCTGGAGGAGTATAAAGTTTGAGGCACCTGTAGTAAATCCAAATGCAGATACTGATCTGGAAATCAGGTAAGAATCAGGGCATAGATTTGGAAGTCATCTGTTCAGAGGCAGAACTGAAGCAATGGGAATAAATGAGATTCACCAGGGACAGTATACAATGACAAGAGAAAATGATCCAAGACAATATCTTGGAAACAGGAATAAAGGACTAGAAGGGAAGAAAAGAGACAAAGTTGGGGAGGAAGTGGATCCAAAATGGTAGAGAAGATCCAGGAGAGAACTCAGAGGAATGAAAGACATCAAAGTGAACTCGAAGCTGGTGCAGTGGACAGCCCAGAGGGATGGGATGGGGAGGCAGGGGGAGGGGGTTCAGGACGAGGGGACACAGGTACACCCATGGCTGATTCATGTCAATGAATGGCAAAGACCACCACAATATTGTAAAGTAATTAGTTTCCACTTAAAATAATAACAAAAATGACTAGAAATTTTTTTTTTTAATGAAAGTGTTAGTCACTCAGTCATGTCCAACTCTTCGCAACCCCATGGGCTGTAGCCCACCAGGCTCCTCTGTCAATGGAATTCTCCATGTAAGAATACTGGAGTGAATAGCCATTCCCTTTTCCAAAGGATCTTCCCAACCCAGGGATTGAACTCTGGTCTCCTGCATTGCAGATGGATTCCTTACCATCTAAGCCACCAGATAAGCCCAGGGAAACTATAATTCTAGAAGGAGTTAGGCCGATAGGGTTAACAGCTGCAGAGTCCTAGCAGTATGAGGTCAGATAGCATTTAGAAATTCATGGGGACCCAACCAAAGATGCTTCAGGAATGAAGTAAGTCAGAAGCCACACTGCAGAGGGAATGACGTGAACTTAAGAGAAGAAAGTGGAGGAAGCAATACAGATGGTCTTTTCAAAGGTATTAGTGAAGAAAGGAAAAAGAGACAGGTGACAATAGCTAGAAGGAAGGTAAGGTTTCTTAGGACGACTTTGAAGATCGAGACGAGAGCGTCTTCTAGAAATGGATTATATATTTCTGCTCTGAGTAGCAGAGAAATGGGAGACCTTTTACTGGAAAGTGGAGAAATAGGTCGTTTTCTTTGTTTACCTTTGGATTTCAAGTCTAGGCTCCTGTAATCCCATGCAGTTGCAAGACAGGATGCTATTTTCATGTGTTTTTCTAGTGGCAACAATTGTCAGCCAACTCTAGGACTTTCCAAATCAACTATGAATTCTAAATTTTAAGGAGATTAGGGAAAATATACCAATATTTATTGCATATATGCTAAATCCTACTCCATGGGCTAGAATTTTTATGCACATTATCTAATATAGTCTTCAGAATCAAAATCTTCTATGGGGTAGGAATTTTCCTCTTAGAACAGGAGTTCATAACTTACAGATACATTTCATTAAACTTTCTGTGGACGTTTATGTGGTACTCAGAAGAATGCTCATAGCATTCATGAGATGACCAACAGGGTCCAGAAAACTAGAAACTGTTGACTTATCCCACACAGAGTATAACATAGTAATGAGCATCATTTCTTCTTGTTTACACTGATATTCTTCTAGAGTAGCTACTATATCCTATATCCCCTTCTGTACCCTGCCTTCCACAGTCATGAGCAATCAATACAATCTCACTGCTTACTGATTAATTAATAGACTCTCATGTTTACTCAAATATATTTATAATCTGTAGGAAAAAGAGAAAAATTTCACTTTCAACCTACAGCAGATATCACAATTTA
The DNA here is from genome assembly GCF_014754425.2 of Oryx dammah. Taxonomy (NCBI): domain Eukaryota; kingdom Metazoa; phylum Chordata; class Mammalia; order Artiodactyla; family Bovidae; genus Oryx; species Oryx dammah. The sequence goes on along the minus strand of NW_024070195.1, from coordinate 8,508,838 downwards.
ACTGTGGTATATCAATGGGTTAGTTGAGCCCTCAATTAAAAGGTGATAAAGTTGTTGGGAGCTATCTGTGTTTGAAATTTGCATCACAAATTTCCTATGAGATATTTGACTGTATATAAAATAAAAATGACATCTGCCGTGCATCTGTATTAGTAGCTATCGCTAGGAAAGCATATGCCAAGATAAATAAGCAACTTAGGTGATGGATCTGAAAGAGAATAAAACCCAGAGAAACAACTCATGCTGGCATAATGAGCTTCTCACAGATGACTTCCATCATAAATGGTACGTTTTGAAGGGTAATGCAAGAAAGAAATGCCTTGAAAATGTCTATTTCCATTGTGATCATCAACTTGTAATATAAATACATAATAAAAAGCACTTCTGCGTTTTAAAGATGGGTCTAAATGAGTGTAAGCAACTGCTAAACATGATGACTTACTATAATTTAAGAATTTTCATTTCACTTTGTATCTCATTAAGAATTCATGGAAATTAGTGCATTGTCAAAGCTTGGCAAATCAATGTTAATGAGAAATTTAACCAGTTGAGTGAGGTTGTTTATAGAAACACACAATAAAACCAATAATGAAAACATATTTTTATTTGTATATGGCTTAAATAACCTAAGTATGAATGTACACATGTTGGTATATATGTGTGTATACTCATATACACATCTGTATCTATTCAAATCCATATCCATAAAAATATGTGTATATATATATGTTTATATACATATATGTAATCTAGAACATTTTGTTTCAATAATCTACATTATCGGTCAATTTAACCTGAAGGATAAATCTTTTATATATTCTAAAATACTTCCAAGAAAATAGAAACCATAATTTGTATTTGGTGATTATATCTTTCAAGATTGAATTAATAAATTGAAGAGGTGCTCCTTATTTAAGACATCTGGGGTGTAAAAATTTAAGGAGGAACTCACTCTCCAATGGCAACTGACACAAACCTGAGAACTGGTGCCTCCTTAAATTTTGCACCTAGGGCACCTCATCTGCCCCTGCTTAATCCTGGTTTGGACCTTGGACAAATTCCTTCATTTCTCTAAGCCTCTTCTGTAAAATGGATTAGTTAGCACCAAACTCAAAATGCCAAACTCGATGTCAAACTCAAGGAGACACCGAGTATTAAGGAGTTTCTCTGCTTTAAGGAGAAAACACTGTTACCCCAAATTGGTAACAATTAGTATTAGGGATACTATTTTCAGGTTCCTTGGACTTGAAAACATAATTCTTCCCTCCTTAGGTTTCATAATGCATTCAACAGGAAATCAACCCTGAATATTCACTGGAAGGACCGATGTTAAAGCTGAAGCACCAATACTTGGCCACCTGATGCAACTCATTGGAAAAGATCCTGATGCTGGGAAAGACTGAGGGCAGAGAAAAAGAGGGAAACAAGAGATGGTTGGGTGGCATCACCACCTCAATGGACGTGAGCCTGGCATGCTGTAGCCCGTGGAGTCACAAAGAGTTGGGCATGACTTAGCAATTGAACAACCAATACATTTTAGGCACTGGCCAGTCAAGATTTAGGGAGCCTGCTCACTGATGACACTGTAACATGTTGTCTTATGCTCAGAATGACATCACATAAAATTAATAAAATCTTAAAGTACAGTCAGACACCCTCTACATGCCAATGGAGTAATAATAGATAAGCTGTGACAGCTCTCATAAAACACGGCTAATTTTATGTACAATAGCAGAGCAATGTCAACAAACACAATTATAAAAGCACTGCCAAAATCTCAGCTCAACTCCTTTCATTAAGTGGAGGTGTAATTATGTATAAAACAAATTGTGTTTGCAATTTAACATTACGGATTTGTGAGCGTGAGGACAATGGCTACGGCGTGAAAAGTCATTCTGGGCTGTTTAGCAGGACTGATGGGGCATTTTCAAAGGTCAACCCTGTGTCCTTAGTGCTGTCTGACAGTTCCTAGATGAGCAGGGGAGGGGATTCTTGGCTGAGCCAAAAAGACAGCCTTCCCACTGAGACCCTGAACAGTGCTGTCTGGTGGAAGCCACCCAGTGGTTTCTGGTAGAAGCGATTTTCCTGGACTGACTTATAAAAGTGGTCCACTGTGCAGTGCTCCCATTTGGCCGGGGGTAACAGGACACACAGCGAGAACAGGGAATGAAAGCTCTGAGCAGATGTGCTATTCTGGTACCTGATCCTATCACAATGGGTGATGCTAAGCTTCATGCCCTACAAGGCAAGATCATGTTTTTGTAGTTATTTTTGCTTCCCCCATCAAGCACAAAATTGAATTCTATTTCTGGTGCTGCCATCAGAATAGTGACGCCTGGATTGCCAGTCACCTCCGCATCCCTGAGGTCTGGGTTCCTGAACACTGGCTCAGTGGGTGAGGGTCGGTGTTGAAATGAGGGGCAACCGTCTTTCATTTGAGGCTCTGTCCTTGGAGCTGACCAAAGGCAGCAAGTTCGCAACGAGGACAGATGAGTCTGCCATGGCTCAATCCCTCCTTAGGGTCGACCTGAAAGGTTGTAGGTCTGAAGCTGGGCTCCAACCCATCCTGTGCGGTGGCACTGGGACAAGAAAAACCCAGCCCTGCCACCCATCTCCGGGAGACAAGTTCACTCAAGAGCAGTAATGAGCACTCTCACTCACAGGGAGGCTGATCTGAAAGTAATACACTGGCATGCTACCTGGAGAACTATCCCTGCTCGTGGATAAGGGGCTGATTAAACCAGTGTGAGGATTAAGAGAGGGAATGCATGCATAGTACCAAGTTCCTGGCACACATTTTTTGTAAACTGAAGTATAGTTTATTTTTAGGGTTGTGCGAGTTTCGGGTTACAGTAGAGGGATTCAGTCATGCTCTCCAGGCAAGAATGCTGGAGTGGGTTGCCGTGCCCTCCTCCAGGGGACCTTCCCGACCCAGGGATGGAACCCATGTCTCTTATGTCTCTTGCATTGGCAGGCAGTTTCTTTACCACTAGCACCACTTGGGAAGCCACATACATATATACATATGTATATATCTATATTCTTTTTAACATTACTTTCCTTTATAGGTTGTTATAAGATGTTGAATATAGCTCCTATGCTATATAGTAAATCCCTGCTGTTTATCCAGTTTGTATATGGTAGGGTGTATCTGTTAATCCCATACTCCCAATTTATCCTCCCCTGTCCCTTACCCTTTGGAAAACATGTTTGTTTTCTATGCCGGTGCATCTGTTTCTGTTCTGGAAATAAGTTCACTGGTACTACATAGTTTTTAGATTCCGCATCTGAGTGATATTATATAATATTTGTCTTTCCTGTCTGACTTACTTCACTTTGTATAATAATCTCTAGGTCCATACATGTTGCTGAAAATGGCATTATTTTATTCTTTTTATGGCTGAGTAATACTCATTGTGTGTGTATATATATATACACACACATGCATATATATATATATATATATATATATACACCCCATATATATATACACACACACACACATATATCTTTATACATATACACCACATCTTCTTTATCCATTCACCTATTGATTGACACTTAGGATGCATCCATGTCTTGGCTGTTGTCAATCGCCAGCACCCTTACTTCTTATTAGCGGAAGTTGGAATTATAATCACAGTTGTACACTGCTGGTCATTTTCCACCTCAACTGAAAAAGGTAATAGAACTAAAACCACACCGTGGGTGAAGTGTCACCACAGCCTCTAAAGCTGATATGTTGAAAGTAAAAACCACGAGTCGCTTTATCACTTTGACAATTTATTCTACTCAAGAGCCCAGGAACAGACGTGTCCAAGTCTCCCGAGATTTATGAGTTATTAATCATTTTGAGTTAATAATTGTAAACTGACTGACTGTCAACATTATACTTTTATTAAGGGTGCATAGAAAGGAATGCCTAGCTCTTTTATTTGGGCCTGTTATTTCCCCAACAAGATACATATCCTGACTCCATAAATGATATCGCTCTCCCAACTGCACAGACAGGGCAATGAACTTGCCACACAGACTCTTGATGCTCTTCTCATTGGCTATTCATTCCTCATTCATCATTCAACAAACATTTATTGAGTGGTCACTCTGCCCCAGTCGCTGTAATAGGTGGCGGAGATAAAGAGCTGAATAAGAAACAGTCCCTGCCCTCTGGTTTGGAAACAGACGACAAAAGCTGACATGTAAATGGGTAATTTAAAATACTGCCTGTGAAGAAATAAAAGGAGAGCAGAGGGAAATAAACAACTGGATGGCCCTGGTTGTCTGGAAAGGCTTTTCTGAGAGCTGACATCTGAGCTGGAACTTAGAAGGAGGAGTAGAAATTTTCCAGGGGAAGGAAGCAGGAGAGGAAATCCTGTTTTGAAGGGGAGCTGGGGTGGTGCCCTGTTTTGAAGGGGAGCTGGGGAGATTCAGGGCTTCGTATGGAAAACTCAGTCTGATGAGAGCAGAAATGTGAGGCTGCACGACATGAAGGTTGGGGATGGCCTGATGACAAGAGAAGGAGTTTGGCAAAGGAGGGCCACAGGGGCAGGTTTTTTTGGGGAGGTGAGGTGGGGTATACTATGTTATTAACATTTAAAGTTCAAGAGTTCAAGTATATGCTAGCCTTATGTTCAGATTTTTTTAAATGAAGATTAAAACAAAGCTTTAAGGGTGCAATGTATTGGACCAATGTATATTAACCAGCTAGACAACCTAAGTGGTGGAGTAACTGTTTAGGACCACACGTACAGGGACGAGCCCTGGAATTGGAGGGAAAACCCACCCTTCAGTTCTTAGCTGTCGACAGAATCTCCCCTTGACTTCAGAGTTGAGATGAACCCAGGAAGTCTGTCTGTGTACAAAACCCACTGAATTCAGGACCAACAGTAGCAGGATAGATTGGCCAGAGTCAATTTGGATTGTGGGGGCCCAGGGTTGGCTGGAGACTGGGAAATGTTGCAATGAGAAGTCCAGGATCAGTAGAGAGCAGCCATCTTCTGAAAATCACTGATTTCAAACAAGTTCCTGAGATGCTTTTCAGAAACAGGGCACAGAGGTAGGTTTTGTTTTTTGTTTTTTTTTTTTTTTTTTTTTTTTTTTTAAGTTATTTGGCTGTTTCTTTTAGAAAAATTTTTAGGAAACTGAGTACAGCAGATCTTCATATCCCTACCTTAGCATTTTTTCCTGTTTTTAACATCTGGCACCAGCCAATTCGCTGGAGAAGGGATAGGCTACCCATTCTAGTATTCTTGGGCTTCCCTTGTGGCTCAGCTGGTAAAGAATCTGCCTGCCATGCAGGAGATCTGGGTTCTATCCCTGGGTTGGGAAGATCCCCTGGAGAAGGGAAAGGCTACCCACTCCAGTATTCTGGCCTAGAGAATTACATGGGCTATACAGTCCATGGGGTCACAAAGAGTTGGACACGACTCAGCAACTTTCACTTCACTTTCTATCAGCCAATTAGGCACCAGAGATTTGGAAGCAAGAGCGTAAGGATGCTTTTGTGATTTTAGGAAGACACCTGGAATCTGTGTGCTGACGGGACTGGATTCGGGATGTACCAGTGGCAGGGAACACCAGTCACAAGGCCATGACCAAGGTCCATGTATGGGGAGGAGAAGATGAATCCAGGCAGAGGTGTCAGGGGTAAGAAGGAGGATGGATTTTATCCTGGAGACTTTTACCTGCTAAGCAGCTAGCAAGACGTGCCACCTGAACGTGAAGGAGTGAGTGGGAGGCGGGAGTCCAGTTCGGGCAACCATTCCAGCCATCCGTGCATTCCAGCCATCCGTGCATTCCAGCCATCCGTGCATTCCAGCCATCCGTGCATTCCAGCC